>NW_028318762.1:962500-1031184 GCF_062004578.1 Staurois parvus | reverse complement strand
GTCTCAGAGGTCTATGGACAATTCCTTGGACTTCATGGCTTGGTTTGTGCTCTGACATGCACTGTTACCTGTGGGACCTTC
Organism: Staurois parvus; assembly: GCF_062004578.1. Classification (NCBI taxonomy): domain Eukaryota; kingdom Metazoa; phylum Chordata; class Amphibia; order Anura; family Ranidae; genus Staurois; species Staurois parvus. Next base: position 1,031,103 of record NW_028318762.1, on the reverse strand, counting down.
TATAGACAGGTGTATGCCTTTCCTAATCATGTCCAATCAACTGAATGTCCCACAGGTGGACTCCAATCCACTGAATGTCCCACAGGTGGACTCCAATTCACTGAACGTCCCACAGGTGGACTCCAATCCACTGAATGTCCCACAGGTGGACTCCAATCCACTGAACGTCCCACAGGTGGACTCCAATCAAGTTGTGGAAACATCTCAAGGATGATCAGTGGGAACAGGATGCACCAGAGCTCAATTTTGAGTGTCATGGCAAAGGCTGGGAATACTTATGGACATGTGGGGGGTTTCTTTTGTATATTTTTAATAAATTGCAAAGATTTCAAAACATACGCCGATGTGCTGTGTTTTACCGCGCTTTTCAGCGTTAGAGCATTTGTACAGCTAAAAAACTCCTCTAGAAACCCACTAGTTCTGGAGGGGTTTTCCAGCCAAAAAAATGCCGCTGCCGAAAATCGCTGATTACAGCCTTTGTGTGTATGGACACATAGGACAACATGCTGGGAAGTTTACTGGGTGTAGGAAAAAAAAGTCAAAAGCCAAAAACAGCCGCAGCAAAAACGTCCCGCGTGCATGAGGGCTTATAGTTATCTTTAAGTGTGGCATTACCACCACTGTACAGAGCATTCTTCCCACTGACCACCAATGTAAGGGACATTCTTCCCACTGACCACCAATGTAAGGGACATTCTTCCCACTGACCCCCAATGTAAGGGACATTCTTCCCACTGACCTCCAATGTAAGGGACGTTCTTCCCACTGACCCCCAATGTAAGGGACGTTCTTCCCACTGACCACCAATGTAAGGGACGTTCTTCCCACTGACCACCAATGTAAGGGACGTTCTTCCCACTGACCCCCAATGTAAGGGACGTTCTTCCCACTGATCACCAATGTAAGGGACGTTCTTCCCACTGATCACCAATGTAAGGGACGTTCTTCCCACTGACCACCAATGTAAGGGACGTTCTTCCCACTGACCACCAATGTAAGGGACGTTCTTCCCACTGACCACCAATGTAAGGGACGTTCTTCCCACTGATCACCAATGTAAGGGACGTTCTTCCCACTGATCACCAATGTAAGGGACGTTCTTTCCACTGATCACCAATGTAAGGGACATTCTTTCCACTGATCACCAATGTAAGGGACATTCTTCCCACTGACCACCAATGTAAGGGACATTCTTTCCACTGACCTCCAATGTAAGGGACATTCTTCCCACTGACCCCCAATGTAAGGGACATTCTTCCCACTGACCACCAATGGATTGGTTTTGGAATAAAAGATCTGAGAGGCTCCTGTAGACAATACCTTCATGCACAATGTGTTCTGGTGGTCCTTTATGCCGTGCTCCTCCATTGTCTTCCCACTTGCCCCTTCTGTGTCCCTGTGCTGACCTGTGAATGGATGTTCGCTGTGTATCTCGGCATGCAGAGCCTGTTTGAGTCGATGACTCGATCCTTCATCTCTTGGATTACTTCATGACGTCGCACGGGTTGGCGCTGACCTGATCGTACGTGTCATAACGTGGATGATCATATTGAGCGGAACGCTGAGCAGCGCCTGCGCCGGGACTCTTCCAGTACAAGTAGACGGATCAGCGGATGTCAATTGGAGGATCAGCGCGGAGTGAAAGGAGGGCAGCGAAGGGACGCACACAGATCATTAAAGATTATCCATCGTATTGATCTCCTCTGACGGATCTGCGGGTCACTGACAGTAATAGAGTGCCTGAGAGCGTGTGGCCGATGGTACCGATCACAGGCCGCCACCTGGATGACACCGATCTACGGGAGGAAGTGGAAACATCGAATATTTATTCTCCATATCCTGAGAATTCAAGTGGAATTGTGTTGGGCCAATAAAAACCCAACAACTGCATCATTTAAAATTGTTCCTGTGAGTAGAATATCTAATGAGAACAACCAGCCATAGATCAGTCTGCTTACCCCACCCAGAGGTACCCCTCCGTTCCAAAGGTGGACAGTTTTCATGATATGTAGGGCCTTGGCATCACCAAAGGGCCACACAAATAATTCTGTGAATGAGCGTACACAGAGACTGCAAACATAGTACAGGAGATAGTCAGAGACTGCAGACATAGTACAGGAGATGGTCAGAGACTGCGGACACAGTACAGGAGATGACCAGAGACTGCGGACACAGTACAGGAGATGACCAGAGACTGCGGACACAGTACAGGAGATGACCAGAGACTGCGGACATAGTACAGGAGATAGTCAGAGACTGCAAACATACTACAGGAGAGGGTCAGAGACTGCGGACACAGTACAGGAGATGACCAGAGACTGCGGACATAGTACAGGAGATAGTCAGAGACTGCAAACATACTACAGGAGAGGGTCAGAGACTGCGGACACAGTACAGGAGATGACCAGAGACTGCGGACACAGTACAGGAGATGAACAGAGACTGAGGACATAGTACAGGAGATGACCAGAGACTGCGGACATAGTACAGGAGATGACCAGAGACTGCGGACACAGTACAGGAGATGACCAGAGACTGCGGACACAGTACAGGAGATGACCAGAGACTGCGGACATAGTACAGGGGATGACCAGAGACTGCGGACACAGTACAGGAGATGACCAGAGACTGAGGACACAGTACAGGGGATGACCAGAGACTGCGGACATAGTACAGGAGATGACCAGAGACTGCGGACACAGTACAGGAGATGAACAGAGACTGAGGACACAGTACAGGAGATGACCAGAGACTGCGGACACAGTACAGGAGATGACCAGAGACTGCGGACACAGTACAGGAGATGACCAGAGACTGCGGACATAGTACAGGAGATGACCAGAGACTGCGGACATAGTACAGGAGATGACCAGAGACTGCGGACATAGTACAGGGGATGACCAGAGACTGCGGACACAGTACAGGAGATGACCAGAGACTGCGGACACAGTACAGGAGATGACCAGAGACTGCGGACATAGTACAGGAGATGACCAGAGACTGCGGACACAGTACAGGAGATGACCAGAGACTGCGGACATAGTACAGGAGATGACCAGAGACTGCAGACACAATACAGGGGATGACCAGAGACTGCGGACACAGTACAGGAGATGGTCAGAGACTGCGGACACAGTACAGGAGATGGTCAGAGACTGCAGACATAGTACAGGAGATGGTCAGAGACTGCGGACACAGTACAGGAGATGACCAGAGACTGCAGACACAATACAGGGGATGACCAGAGACTGCGGACACAGTACAGGAGATGGTCAGAGACTGCGGACACAGTAAAGGAGACGGTCAGAGACTGCAGACATAGTACAGGAGATGGTCAGAGACTGCAGACATAGTACAGGAGATGGTCAGAGACTGCAGACATAGTACAGGAGATGACCAGAGACTGCATACATAGTACAGGAGATGGTCAGAGACTGCAGACATAGTACAGGAGATGGTCAGAGACTGCGGACACAGTACAGGAGATGACCAGAGACTGCATACATAGTACAGGAGATGGTCAGAGACTGCAGACACAGTACAGGAGATGACCAGAGACTGCGGACACAGTACAGGAGATGACCAGAGACTGCGGACACAGTACAGGAGATGACCAGAGACTGCAGACACAGTACAGGAGATGACCAGAGACTGCAGACACAGTACAGGAGATGGTCAGAGACTGCAGACACAGTACAGGAGATGGTCAGAGACTGCGGACACAGTACAGGAGATGGTCAGAGACTGCGACATAGTACAGGAGATGGTCAGAGACTGCGGACACAGTACAGGAGATGGTCAGAGACTGCGGACATAGTAGAGGAGATGACCAGAGACTGCGGACTTAGTACAGGAGATGGTCAGAGACTGCGGACATAGTACAGGAGATGACCGGAGACTGCGGACACAGTACAGGAGATGACCGGAGACTGCGGACACAGTACAGGAGATGGTCAGAGACTGCAGACATAGTACAGGAGATGGTCAGAGACTGCAGACATAGTACAGGAGATGACCAGAGACTGCGACATAGTACAGGAGATGACCAGAGACTGCGGACAGTACAGGAGATGGTCAGAGACTGCGGACACAGTACAGGAGATGACCAGAGACTGCGGACACAGTACAGGAGATGACCAGAGACTGCAGACACAGTACAGGAGATGGTCAGAGACTGCGGACACAGTACAGGAGATGGTCAGAGACTGCGACATAGTACAGGAGATGGTCAGAGACTGCGGACACAGTACAGGAGATGGTCAGAGACTGCGGACATAGTAGAGGAGATGACCAGAGACTGCGGACATAGTACAGGAGATGGTCAGAGACTGCGGACATAGTACAGGAGATGGTCAGAGACTGCGGACACAGTACAGGAGATGACCAGAGACTGGGGACATAGTACAGGAGATGACCAGAGACTGCGGACATAGTACAGGAGATGACCAGAGACTGCGGACACAGTACAGGAGATGACCAGAGACTGCGGACACAGTACAGGAGATGACCAGAGACTGCAGAAATGGTACAGGAGATGGTCAGAAACTGCTGACATACTACAGGAGACAGTCAGAGACTGCAGATGTGGTACAGAAGATTGTCAGAGACTGCAGACAAACTACAGGAGATGGTCAGAGACTGCAAACATAGTACAGCAGACGACCAGAGACTTCAGACTTACTATGGGAGATGGTCAGAGACTGCAGACACAGTACAGGAGATGGTCAGAGACTGCGGACACAGTACAGGAGATGATCAGAGACTGCAGACATGATACAAGATGCCTCCTGGCACAAACCCCTTAAAGGGCTGGGAGGTGCCGGGGCCAAGGGGTTAAAGTTACACTTAACCACTTGAACATCCCAAAAAAAAAATCTTTGAGCCTCCCCACCCCCACATACACACATGTACATAATACACATACACACGTCAGGGGACACCTACACATGAAGAATCATCCATTGTGTTATGTTGACATAGGAAGCCGCAGGCCTCGTGTTTGACACCTGTGCCCTAAAAATAGTGGTAGTCAGGGGCGGACTGACCATTCAAGCACTGGGGCACTGCCCGAGGGCCCGGGGTCAGTAGGGGGCCCCATGAGAAGCCCCTGGTACCTTTTTCATAGGCTTTTTTGAGTTTGGGCAAGGACACAGGGGCCCCATGATCCCCTATTGCCCGGGGGCCCCATGAGTTGTCAGTCCGCCCCTGCCCTGCACTTTCTGCTTTCCAGCTCTGCCCCCAAAGGAGGTGCACGGTGATGTTAGGGGGGGCGTGGGATTCTTGACACCTGATGTAATGGGGGGGTGGGGTGCTTTGGACATCAAGTCTTACATATACAACCGGCCCTTTGAGGACAACCATAATGCTGATGAAATGGGGTTTGACACCCCTGCTGTAGGGTGTCTAGATAATGTTTGGGGGCTTCATCTAATCTTCAGGCCTAAAACGTTTGTGCAAAAACGGCAGCGGAAGGGTTAAACCGAGTGATTGTGGAACGGCCAGCGGCTCCAGATCGGTTCTGGCGTTCCGCTTCCAGCGCGGTACACCTGCCTTCCTCCGCATTCACCAGCTGAGGTCCATAAACCTGGTTGCAGAGAGGATTTCGGGGAGACCTGAATCCATGTCATTCGATGTGTCTTCCGTGTCCGGCGCTCCAGATCACTAGCCTGGCAGGATAATTGAATTCCTGGAAGAACGTCTTATCGGCGAGGAGCAGGACGCAGAATAACACGTTGGCTTTCCTACAGAGAAGTGACGCGGGCGAAGACTCTGCCAATGCAGCAGGAAAAACTCGACAACAATAGAGAAGTCACGGGGAAAAGCTTTGGCGGAGCGGCCGCCGGCATCCAATGAAAAGTTCAATATGCAGTCTAATGGGGAGTATAAAGTGAACGATCGGAGGAGGGGCAATGCCGTTCCAGCAGGTGCAGCAGTCGTGTATCAAGGACGCCATGGCGTGTTTTTATTACCTTTCATCATATTTGAATTTTTAAAAGCAGATTCGGCAGTTTATTTTTGGCTGACAAATCTTGTTCCTTCATTATTAAAAGCCCACTCTTGGTGCCAGGGGCGGACTGACCATCACTGCCTGAGGGCCCGGGGTCAGTAGGGGGCCCCATGAGATGCCCCTGGTACCTTTCATAGGCTTCTTTGGCTGTGGTTTGAGTGTAGGCAAGGACACAGGGGCCCCATGATTTCCTATTGCCCGGGGGCCCCATGATTTGTCAGTCCACCCCTGCTTGGTGCCATCGGGAGATGCTAGTCTTCACCAGTTCTGTCATGATTTCAGTAACTGACCTCATTCACTATATCCTCTCTCCCCGGACCCCGCATTCACTATATCCGCTCTCCCCGGACCCCGCATTCACTATATCCGCTCTCCCCGGACCCCGCATTCACTATATCCGCTCTCCCCGGACCCCGCATTCACTATACCCGCTCTCCCCGGACCCCGCATTCACTATATCCGCTCTCCCCGGACCCCGCATTCACTATATCCGCTCTCCCCGGACCCCGCATTCACTATATCCGCTCTCCCCGGACCCCGCATTCACTGTATCCGCTCTCCCCGGACCCCGCATTCACTATATCCGCTCTCCCCGGACCCCGCATTCACTATATCCGCTCTCCCCGGACCCCGCATTCACTATATCCGCTCTCCCCGGACCCCGCATTCACTATATCCGCTCTCCCCGGACCCCGCATTCACTATATCCATTCTCCCCGGACCCCGCATTCACTATATCCGCTCTCCCCGGACCCCGCATTCACTATATCCGCTCTCGCCGGACCCCGCATTCACTATATCCGCTCTCCCCGGACCCCGCATTCACTATATCCGCTCTCCCCGGACCCCGCATTCACTATATCCATTCTCCCCGGACCCCGCATTCACTATATCCGCTTTCCCCAGACCCCGCATTCACTATATCCGCTCTCTCAGGACCCCGCATTCACTATATCTGCTCTCCCCAGACCCCGCATTCACTATATCCAGCAGTATATAGCAGTCTGGTGACTTCTATCAGTATCCAGCAGAGCACTGGTTAAAGCTTTTAGGAGTTTTATTCCTGCTCTAGGAGGATGCAGAACGCCCGACCTCGGTCTGGACAGCGCTGATTGGCCCTTTGCTGATCACATGCACTCTCCCAAGAAAAAAAAAAAAACCTCTCTAGCAATACACATTAAACTGAGCATGTGCAGAGTGACACCATACGATATGTCTTAGCAGGCGATAAGACGGGGACACTGGAAGTAGGAAAGGATCAAAGCAGTCAGGATCAAATGGCCCATTTACACACTGCAGAGGGTTAACCCCTTAGTTTCCACACTGAGTATCACAAGCATGCTTTACTGCATCTACAGACGGATTGTACCTTTGGGGGTTTAGTAACACTTTAATATATTTATGCAGATCACGCAGAGAGGCAGTTCTGTTCTTTCACGTTTTTCCTTTATTCCCTGGAAGAGTTTTCCTGGAATCCATATCGGTCTGCCAGTCCTGCCTGATATCTGACAAATACGGCTAAAGAAGTCTACAGACACATCGATAGATAACATGAAGCTTCTCGGAAATCCTTCTAGGTGCCGCACCGAGCTCAGAGCTCCCGTCTCCTCGCTATCTGTCCTCCTCACCCCTCCCCAAATCACCTTTTTCTAACACAAATGTTAATTTAAAAAGTCTAGAAAAGGTAAATGTCCCAGAAAACAGGAATAAATAATGAGAATATCCTTCGACATGCAGAAAACGGGGAGCTTCTCATGAACTGGAACCAGTCAGGCACTTTAGAGTCCCCCAACAAGGAGAGAATTATAGGGGCGGCCATGGCTGGGCTCTGCTCATGGGAATGCTTGTTTCCTGGCTGTCATGCTGAGGCTTTGGCTTCAGTCATTTCTGGGGGACTGACCTGGAACAAGCATAGATATAAGAAACACCAAAACTTTTATCGCAGACAGCTGAGCCTGTCACACCTTCCGGGGTCCCGGGTGCTACGTACAGCTCCTCATAGGTGTGGAAGGGTTTGTATCCCTTCATGTGCTATACCAGGTGTAACGTGCTAGGAGCCCAGAGAGAGGGAGAGAGAGAGAGGGGGAGGGGGGGGGAGGGGGGCAGGGAGAGAGAAGGAGGGAGAGAGGGGGGAGAGAGAGAGAGGGGGGGAGAAAGAGGGGGGAAGAGAGAGGGAGATGGGGGGAGAGAGAGGGGGGGAGAGGGAGAGAGAGGGGGAGAGAGAGAGAGGGGGGAGAGAGGGGGGGAGAGGGAGAGAGAGGGGGGAGGGAGAGGGAGGGGAGAGAGGGGGGAGAGGGAGAGAGAGGGGGGAGGAGGGGAGATAGAGAGGGGGGATGGAGAGAGGGAGAGAGAGAGAGGGGGGAGGGAGAGGGAGGGGAGAGAGGGGGGGAGAGAGAGAAGGAGATAGAGAGGGGGGGAGAGGGGGAGGGAGAGAGAGGGGGGGAGAGGGGGAGGGAGAGAGAGGGGGGGGAGAGAGAGGGGAGGAGGGGAGATAGAGAGGGGGGATGGAGAGAGGGAGAGAGAGAGAGGGGGGTGGAGAGGGTGGAGAGGGGGGAGGGGGAGAGAGCGAGAATGAGAGGGGGGAGAGAGAGAGGAGAGAGAAGGAGAGGGAGAGAGAGGGAGTGGGGGGGGAGAGAGGGGGGAGAGAAGGAGAGGGAGAGGGGGGAGAGGGAGACAGGGAGAGAGGGGGGGTGAGGGAGGGAGAGGGGGGGAGAGGGAGAGAGAGGGAGGGGGAGAGAGGGGGGAGAGAGGGGGGAGAGAGAGAAGGAGATAGAGAGGGAGAGAGGGGGTGATAGAGAGGGGGGATGGAGAGAGAGGGGGTGGAGGGAGAGAGAGAGAGGGGGGCGAGAAAGAGGGGGGGAGGGGAGGGAGAGAGAAGGAGAGGGAGAGAGAGAGGAGGGAGAGAGGGAGTGGGGGGGAGGGAGAGATAGAGAGGGGGGGAGGAGAGAGAAGGGGAGGGAGAGAGAGAGGAGGGAGTGGGGGGGGAGAGATAGAGAGAGGGGGGGGAGAGAGAAGGAGAGGGAGATGGATAGGGGGGGGGATAGATAAAGGGGGGGAGAGAGAGGGAGAGAGAGGGAGAGAGCGGGGGAGGTATATAGAGAGATAAAGGGAGAGGGAGAGATAGAGAGAGAAGGAGAGGGAGAGGGAGAGAGAGGGGGGGAGAGGGGGGGGGGAGAGAGAGAGAGAAGGAGAGGGAGAGAGGGGGGGGGGGGGAGAGAGCACACGGAGACAGATTGCCAGAAGGCAAAAGTCATAACTAAGTGGCTTGGGGAACAAAAATTGAAATTTTGGGTCCATGGCCAGGTGTGCCTATCATAGTCCCCCTTACATCCATGTGTACCCATCAGAATACCCCAACCCACGGACACTGGTGGTTCTAACAAGAACGACAGCAGAGGGGCAGGGAATTTTTAGTGGGCACTGGGGGAGGGTCCCCCTGAGTACCCATCATAGTTCCCCCTTACTTCCCAGTGTGCCCAGCAGAGCCCCCCCTTACATCAGTGAATGCCCATCTGAGCCTCCCCCTTACATATGTGTCCATCATAGACCCCCCCTACTTCCATGTGTGCCAATCAGAATCCCCCTTTACATCCATATATGCCCATCATAGCCCCCCTTACATCCATGTGTGCCAATCAGAGTCCCCCAACCCCAGGAAGCCGGTGGTTCTAGCAGAAACCACAGCGGAGGGGTAGGGAATTTTCAGTGGGCACTGGAGGAGGGTCCCCATGAGTACCCATCATAGCCCCCCTTACTTCCCAGTGTGCCCAGCAGAGCCCCCCCTTACATCAATGAGTTCCCATCTGAGCCTCCCCCTTACATATGTGCCCATCATAGTCCCCCCTTTTACATTCATGTGTGCCAATCAGAGTCCCCCAACCCCAGGAAGCCGGTGGTTCTAGCAGAAACCACAGCGGAAGGGTTGGGAATTTACTCTGGGGGAGGATTCTGACTGGCTGCCTGGCTGGCAGTGGATATGTCAGTCTCCATATTGCAATACACAGACTGGCTCCCCTACTGCCAGCCAGGGCATTTTGCATGGACATGAAATCTTGTAGCGGGCCGAATGTGGCCCTTGGGCCATAGGTTGGAAACTGCAGTTCTATACTTGTGTTTGTGATAGCCCCTGTGTATAGTAGAGCTACATGCAGCCATTCAAGTCTATGGAAGGAAGTCTATCGGACGAAGTCTATGAGAGGAAGTCTATGGGAGGAAGTCTATCGGAGGAAGTCTATGAGAGGAAGTCTATCGGAGGAAGTCTATGGGAGGAAGTCTATCGGAGGAAGTCTATGAGAGGAAGTCTATCGGAGGAAGTCTATGGGAGGAAGTCTATGGGAGGCTGCACACTGCACTCAGGCTTCTCTGTAACCATTGGAGCAGCTGTTAATTTCTTTGGTCTGTTCTGGATCTCACAGGCTGTAGGTTTGATTGCTAACCCCTGTCTTCTAGAGGCTTCTGGAACATAGGGGGCTGGGAGATTCAAATTGGCAGCTTGGATATTTATAGTGCTGCAGCCAATTCCTGGGAAAGTTTGCCCAGTAGGTGGCTGGGGAGAACATAAATTGCCTGGGGTCTGGGGGGATGGGTAAGCAATTCCTAATTACCTTTGGAGCTAACTAAGCAGTTTCATCTAAGGATCTGGTCTGGAGAGCTCACTGAGGAGTGCCTGGTGGACGCTGGAGGGTGTGAAGGTGTGTAGTTGCCCTAGGACATTGTGATTGCTGACCTGAGCTGAGAATTAGAAGACTGTGTGCTGTTCTACTTTTGGGGTTCCACTTCTCCGAGAGAGCTCCTACAGGGTCTCAGTTCTGGCCTTCCCCTTTGTTTCTGGCTTAAAGATGGTTCAAAGAAGTCTCACTTAGTGAAGTGTGTCCCCCTGCTACCGGTCAGTATCTCTGGAGTATCCCATCCCACCCCAACCCCTCTTTAGTTACAAGTTCCTCATGCAATTCACCTTAAAAAGATATCTCCTAGACTACTGAATGGAGCCAGAGTGAATGGACTGTTTCCTGTGTCATTTGTAGCCTCCAGTTTGGGGAAGAACCAGGGGCGGACTGACCATTCGTGCACTCGGCACTGCCCGAGTGCCCGGGGTCAGTAGGGGGCCCCATGAGATGCTCCTGGTACCTTTCATTGGCTTTTTTGGGTGTGGGCGAGGACACAGGGGTCCCATGATCCCCTATTGCCCGGGGGCCCCGTGAGTTGTCAGTCCGCCCCTGGGAAGAACCACTTAAATTCAGCGTCTCCTACAGGGGTAGCGCTATATATTAAGAACACGTTCTCAGTTTTTCTTTTTTCTTTCCTTTGCGTATAATACGATGTGGAGTCACCGTGGCTTTGTCTTGTTTCTGTATTTTCAGATGAAGTCTGAGGACCGAGCTTTGTTTACCGAGACCTACTGCAAAATCTGCAATGCGCAGTTAATATCCGAGTCTCAGAGGGTTGCACATTACGAGGTAAGGCTAAGACACCTGGTCTCCATAATACTCTACATGGGGCTATTGAAGGAAGGAATTTCTTGTATGTTGTGTTCAAATGACTGTTTATACGGAACAGAAAAATATCATAAACTCTGCCGATGTTCTGTTCGACTTTTCTTCAGATATAAAGGATCAACCAAACCCAAAACGGATCCTAATCTTTGTGATGTAGGAGGGCTGAACCTTATGGAGATTGGATATTTGCCACATTGGGTGTTTCGCCATCCTAGAGACTGCTCACCAGCAACTGTGGGGTCTTGCTGGACCCCCAGAAGAATTTACTAAAGTTTGGGAAGGACGGGAGCGCCACCAACTTGTAACCCTTTAAAAAAAAGTGACACCCAACCACATGGCATGATGTGGTTGGGTGTAACCCCCCCCCCCCACATATGTGCACGTACGAACGAAAATGCACTCGTTGGGGTGCCTATGCATGCAAATATTGATTGCGATACACATGTTACATATCGCCGCACACGCCGGAGTGAGGGCAATCATTCTAGCACCAGTAAACACAGAGAGCCTCCTGCGCTGCCAATGTAACACCAGATAACAAAAAAAACAAAAAAAAAACCACAAGAATGGCTGCTAGCACCCAAATAAAATACCAAATAGTGAAATAAACAGACAGGGGTGAAGCTGCGCTAACCCTATATATAAAAGTGGATAGGATCGAAAAAGTGTATAAAAACTCTAACTCACTCTTGCGAATAAACAAAAAATATATAAAAATAAGGATATATAATCATATACGTGATCCTAAATACAATGAATTCATCAAAAAACAGAAACACAGTGACATAGACCGCAATGTGATAAATAATGAAGTGAGTGTAACAAAGTAGTGAGTGAATAAACAGATGACACAATACTGAACGGATTGAAACAAACAACAGATGTGCCCAAAGAGTGAACCAAACCAATAGTGCGCTGTTCAAAATCAACTCAGTGTTCAATCCAAAATGCAACTCGGTGACAGCATCTGGTGATCACTCCAATACAGTGTTTCTCAAGTGTTTTTCACTCAAGGCACCCTTTAAAATTATGGAGAGTCTTGAGGCGCCCTTTAAAATTATGGAGAGTCTTGAGGCGCCCTTTAAAATTATGGAGAATCTTGAGGAGCCCTTTAAAATTATGGAGAGTCTTGAGGCACCCTTTAAAATTATGGACAGTCCCGAGGCACCCTTTAAAATTATGGACAGTCCCGAGGCACCCTTTAAAATTATGGACAGTCCCGAGGCACCCTTTGAAATTATGGACAGACTTGAGGCACCCTTTGAAATTATGGACAGACTTGAGGCACCCTTTAAAATTATGGAGAGTCCTGAGGCATCCTTTAAAATTATGGACAGTCCCGAGGCACCCTTTAAAATTATGGAGAGTCCCGAGGCACCCTTTAAAATTATGGACAGTCCCGAGGCACCCTTTAAAATTATGGACAGTCCCGAGGCACCCTTTAAAATTATGGAGAGTCTTGAGGCGCCCTTTAAAATTATGGAGAGTCTTGAGGCGCCCTTTAAAATTATGGAGAATCTTGAGGCACCCTTTAAAATTATGGACAGTCCCGAGGCACCCTTTAAAATTATGGACAGTCCCGAGGCACCCTTTAAAATTATGGACAGTCCCGAGGCACCCTTTGAAATTATGGACAGACTTGAGGCACCCTTTGAAATTATGGACAGACTTGAGGCACCCTTTAAAATTATGGAGAGTCCTGAGGCATCCTTTAAAATTATGGACAGTCCCGAGGCACCCTTTAAAATTATGGAGAGTCCCGAGGCACCCTTTAAAATTATGGACAGTCCCGAGGCACCCTTTAAAATTATGGACAGTCCCGAGGCACCCTTTAAAATTATGGAGAGTCCTGAGGCATCCTTTAAAATTATGGACAGTCCCGAGGCACCCTTTAAAATTATGGACAGTCCCGAGGCACCCTTTAAAATTATGGACAGTCCCGAGGCACCCTTTAAAATTATGGAGAGTCCTGAGGCATCCTTTAAAATTATGGACAGTCCCGAGGCACCCTTTAAAATTATGGACAGTCTTGAGGCACCCTTTAAAATTATGGACAGTCCCGAGGCACCCTTTAAAATTATGGACAGCCTTGAGGCACCCTTTAAAATTATGGACAGTCCCGAGGCACCCTTTAAAATTATGGACAGTCTTGAGGCACCCTTTAAAATTATGGAGAGTTCCGAGGCACCCTTTAAAATTATGGAGAGTCCTGAGGCACCCTTTAAAATTATGGACAGTCCCGAGGCACCCTTTAAAATCATGGAGAGTCTTGAGGCAACCCCAATCTAAAATGTGAAAAACTATTCTAATAGCAACACCCACACACGTAGGACACCCAACATTAGAGGTGATTTATTCTTCCAAAGCAAATACACTTCTGCACACTGGTACTGACTAGTATCCCAGTGTTTCTCTTCTCCCTCAGTTTTTCTCCATCACTGAGCTAATGTGACCCCAGCACTGATGGAGAGGGGCGGGGGAGGGTCAAAAAAGGATGCTGTGCAGGCAGCTGACAACCTCCTTATCAACTGATGACGTCACTGGTTGTCAGGACGCCGGCGGCTAGAAGGTCATAGTGGTGCACAATGAAAACCTGTGGCTTTGTGTAACTAAAAGCCCGGCTTGTTCCATCCGCTGGCTGTATACAAGTTTTGGGCAATTTTAGACATTTTGCCAAGGCACCCCTGAAGAAACCCCAAGGCACCGCAGGGTGCCTGGGCACCCAGGTTGAGAGAGGTTGCTCCAACACATGAATCTGCCACCGGCTAGCAGGTACACTCACCTCCACACTGCGACCCCTATGGGTCAACACACTTCAGAGTAGCGCTCAGTGGAGCGATCCTGATCACATCTGTACCCTTGGCAGCAATCCAGGAACCGTACCAATGGTGGTGGTATCCCCCTCCTGGCGATAGTCAGCCAAGCAGCCTCTCAGGCGATCCCCATAAAGAAGTGGAAGGACTCCCATAGTGTAGTAAAACTATAAAATATATTAAGGCAGCACAAGCCAAAAGCCTACTTACAAAAAGAAAACAGGATCTGCAGACCCACAAGCATCAAATCAGCCAAGAACTGCATGGGTGTAGCAAGATGGTGACTGCCGATCACGCCGAAAATGACGTCACCACACCTCCGTCCTATGCGTTACGTCACGAGTCCAAATCATAACATTGAAAACATACACTTTCTTTAGGAAATCCTTTTCATAGTACCATAGAGGACCATCCATGCTAACCATATGGTGCACAGTACCATAGAGGACCATCCATGCTAACCATATGGTGCACAGTACCATAGAGGACCATCCATGCTTACCATATTGTGCATAGTAACATAGAGGACCATCCATTCTAACCATATGGTGCACAGTACCATAGAGGACCATCCATGCTAACCATATGGTGCACAGTACCATAGAGGACCATCCATGCTTACCATATTGTGCATAGTAACATAGAGGACCATCCATTCTAACCATATGGTGCACAGTACCATAGAGGACCATCCATGCTAACCATATGGTGCATAGTACCATAGAGGACCATCCATGCTAACCATATGGTGCATAGTACCATAGAGGACCATCCATGCTAACCATATTGTGCATAGTACCATAGAGGACCATCCATGCTAACCATATTGTGCACGGTACCATAGAGGACCATCCATGCTAACCATATTGTGCACAGTACCATAGAGGACCATCCATGCTAACCATATTGTGCACGGTACCATAGAGGACCATCCATGCTAACCATATTGTGCACGGTACCATAGAGGACCATCCATGCTAAGCATATTGTGCACAGTACCATAGAGGACCATCCATGCTAACCATATGGTGCACAGTACCATAGAGGACCATCCATGCTTACCATATTGTGCACAGTACCATAGAGGACCATCCATGCTAACCATATGGTGCATAGTACCATAGAGGACCATCCATGCTAACCATATGGTGTACGGTACCATAGAGGACCATCCATACTAACCATATGGTGCAGAGTACCATAGAGGACCATCCATGCTAACCATATGGTGCACAGTACCATAGAGGACCATCCATGCTAACCATATGGTGCATAGTACCATAGAGGACCATCCATGCTAACCATATGGTGCATAGTACCATAGAGGACCATCCATGCTAACCATATGGTGCATAGTACCATAGAGGACCATCCATGCTAACCATATTGTGCACAGTTCCATAGAGGACCATCCATGCTAACCATATTGTGCACAGTACCATAGAGGACCATCCATGCTAACCATATGGTGCACAGTACCATAGAGGACCATCCATGCTAACCATATGGTGTACGGTACCATAGAGGACCATCCATGCTAACCATATGGTGCACAGTACCATAGAGGACCATCCATGCTAACCATATGGTGCACAGTACCATAGAGGACCATCCATGCTTACCATATTGTGCACAGTACCACAGAGGACCATCCATGCTTACCATATTGTGCATAGTACCACAGAGGACCATCCATTCTAACCATATTGTGCATAGTACCACAGAGGACCATCCATGCTAACCATATGGTGCATAGTACCATAGAGGACCATCCATGCTAACCATATGGTGCACAGTACCATAGAGGACCATCCATTCTAACCATATGGTGCACGGTACCATAGAGGACCATCCATGCTAACCATATGGTGCACAGTACCATAGAGGACCATCCATGCTAACCATATGCTGCACAGTACCATAGAGGACCATCCATGCTAACCATATGCTGCACAGTACCATAGAGGACCATCCATGCTAACCATATGGTGCATAGTACCACAGAGGACCATCCATGCTAACCATATGGTGCACAGTACCACAGAGGACCATCCATGCTAACCATATTGTGCACAGTACCACAGAGGACCATCCATGCTAACCATATGGTGCACAGTACCATAGAGGACCATCCATGCTAACCATATGGTGCACAGTACCACAGAGGACCATCCATGCTAACCATATTGTGCACAGTACCACAGAGGACCATCCATTCTAGCAGCAGACCTTCTCTGTAACTCTAAACTGATGACCTGTAGGAGGCTTTTGAAGCGTCTATATCGAAAATATAGAAGTTTGTCGCCATTTCTCAGGCGCACACAAATTTAAGGTTTGACATTTTGGGTATCTATTTACTCGGCACAGCCTCGTTTTTTATATTTGACCAAACATTTGGGTAATTTATTGCTTTTGTTTGCCCTAAAATTCACTTCAGCCAAGAACTGCATGGGTGCAGCAAGATGGCGACTGCCGATCACGCCGAAAATGACGTCACCACGCCTCCGTCCTACGCGTTACATCACAAGTCCAAATCATAACATTGAAAACATACACTTTCTTTAGGAAACCCTTTGCATAGTCAAGAACTGAATGGGTGTAGCCAAGAACTGCACGGGTGTAGCAAGATGGTTGTTTGCCCTAACATTGACTTCAGCCAAGAACTGCATGGGTGCAGCAAGATGGCGACTGCCGATCATGCCAAAAATGACGTCACCACGCCTCCGTCCTACGCGTTACGTCACAAGTCCAAATCATAACATTGAAAACATACACTTTCTTTAGGAAACCCTTCGCATAGTCAAGAACTGCATGGGTGTAGCCAAGAACTGCATGGGTGTAGCAAGATGGTTTGCCCTAAAATTCACTTCAGCCAAGAACTGCATGGGTGCAGCAAGATGGCAACTGCTGATCACGCCGAAAATGACGTCACCATGCCTCCGTCCTATGCGTTACGTCACAAGTCCAAATCATAACATTGAAAACATACACTTTCTTTAGGAAACCCTTTGCATAGTCAAGAACTGCATGGGTGTAGCCAAGAACTGCATGGGTATAGCAAGACGGTTGTTTGCCCTAAAATTCACTTCAGCCAAGAACTGCATGGGTGCAGCAAGATGGCGACTGCCGATCACGCCGAAAATGACGTCACCACGCCTCCGTCCTACGCGTTACATCACAAGTCCAAATCATAACATTGAAAACATACACTTTCTTTAGGAAACCCTTTGCATAGTCAAGAACTGAATGGGTGTAGCCAAGAACTGCACGGGTGTAGCAAGATGGTTGTTTGCCCTAACATTGACTTCAGCCAAGAACTGCATGGGTGCAGCAAGATGGCGACTGCCGATCATGCCAAAAATGACGTCACCACGCCTCCGTCCTACGCGTTACGTCACAAGTCCAAATCATAACATTGAAAACATACACTTTCTTTAGGAAACCCTTCGCATAGTCAAGAACTGCATGGGTGTAGCCAAGAACTGCATGGGTGTAGCAAGATGGTTTGCCCTAAAATTCACTTCAGCCAAGAACTGCATGGGTGCAGCAAGATGGCAACTGCTGATCACGCCGAAAATGACGTCACCACGCCTCCGTCCTACGCGTTACGTCACAAGTCCAAATCATAACATTGAAAACATGCACTTTTTTTAGGAAACCCTTTGCATAGTCAAGAACTGCATGGGTGTAGCCAAGAACTGCATGGGTGCAGCAAGATGGCGACTGACGATCACGCCAAAAATGACACATTAGTGTGATTTTTGCTGAAGGACAGACATCAAGAACTCAATATGTACAGTTTGGAGAAAAGAACGGAAACTGGGGAACGGGATCAAAACGTTTCAATACGTCAAGGTGAAGAACGAGGCTCAGGAGGGCAGTATCTTCAATACGAAGCCAAGACCAAGAACATGAGGACGTGACCAACAACTAGCTGGAGGGAACTACAAAACCAACCTTCTCTATCTATCCATTCAGTGGTATCTGACCCTCGGCGATTGCATGGATCGTCACTCGTAAGCGACTTTTTCCATGAATTCTCCTAGCAATTCTTTTACAGGGTAGGTTGCCAGGTCTTTCCCCAAAACCCATCCTTAGGAAGTATTATTTTACTGAAAGGGTGCAAGGGTGGTCGGGGCTTGGAACAGCCATCTGTAGGTGGAGAGAACCATGCTTGGGACAAACATAAATCTATACACAAAAAAGTAAAAACAAAAAAAATTGGGGGAGACTTAATGGACGACTTGGTCTTCTTTCCGCAGGCACTCTTCTATATTTCTACGGGGGGTCGTAGCAGTGTCAACGAACCCCCACCACTGTTTTTGATGGTTAGCAATGGCGGCATCTCTTGAAGGTCCATTGGCTCCTCTTTCACTCATAAAGGTTTCCTTTTATTGCGTATTTCTGAGAAATATTTCTGGGATTTAGCCGTACAACAAGGCCACGTTTATCTGTTGATCGCACTTATCTCACGCATCTGTCATCAAAGCCGAGAACGATCCATCTATCTTCCCAGGAAATTAATATTTTATGATGTGCTGGATGTGTATTGTCCTTTCTCTCCGGCACATTCCCCACCGGGGGGTCCTCTGAGCGGAGGAGATGGAGGATTTAATGTCACACCTGAGGAGAGCTCGGCACTTCGTCACCCAGACCTTCAACTCTTACCTTTCTTTGACAGCCATTATTTTTCTGGAACTGTCTTGGAGGTGGTGGGGGGGAGGGGGGACGCATTTCCCCGAAGTGACGGCGCAAATATAATTTTCCTCGCCTCCGTCTGACTTCAAACTAATCGTTTTTCCCCCGATGCCGGCACTAAATGACTCATCTAGAGTAACACCTTCTAGGAAATGTGTAATGTAACGACGAACGTAACATCGGGGCGATCGGCCCTGTAATGGCGTCACGCTGCCCACGGAGCGCAGAACAGATCTCTACATTTCACCTCCAGTCGCTTTTCTCCTCGCTTGCCGCCACTTTAACCCCTTATAGTCTGGAAAGCTTTACTTTTTCTCTCAAAATATGAGGACTCATTTTTCAGAGCAACAAAAGATAGGAATCTGCTGCAATGTACATTGATCACCTTGGGGGGGGGGGGGGGGTTCAACAAATGTGGAGTCCAACCCAGGGGCGGACTGACAAATCATGGGGCCCCCGGGCAATAGGGGATCATGGGGCCCCTGTGTCCTTGCCCAAACTCAAAAAAGCCTATGAAAAAGGTACCAGGGGCATCTCATGGGGCCCCCTACTGACCCCGGGCCCTCAGGCAGTGCCCGAGTTTCCAAATGGTCAGTCCGCCCCGGGTCCAACCGCTTCTGCGCCGCCCTATAGCAGAAGTACTGCTCCAGGGAGGCACTGGTGTACAAAATCACATATATAATTGATTTTGCGTTTACGGGTAGGGGGCGCGTGTGCGCTCTACCCACGCCGCCGTTCGCGGCCTCAGCTGTCATTCATCAGGTCCCGGCCGGTAATTCCCTGCCGGCACCCGGCGATCTCTGAGAATTACCGAAGGGGGAGAGGCCTGTGTATAAATAACACGGATCTCTCCCCTGTCAGCTCCTGCACACTGCTTTGTATGGCTCTGCATAGCAGCATGCATACAGTGAAACACACCCAGCACACAGGTAACCCTTTGATCGCCCCTCATGTTAACCCCTTCCTGCCCAGTGCCATTAGTAATAGGGCAGAGCTGGGCAGCATAAGTGGCAGCACTTCACACAGATATCGGGGCACAGTGCGGGAAGAAGACTTCAAGGGACAAGGGAATGTCAACTGGGACAGTTGGAACGTAATGGGCAACAATGACTGGGCCCAGGGCAGCTGCCCCTTTTGCCCCTCCTTAACCCCTTCCATGCCGCCCTAGAGCAGAAGCACTGCTACAGGGCGGCACGTGTGTGCAAATTCACATATAATACAAGCGTGCTATTCGTGGCCTCGGCTGTCAATCACCGGGTCCCGGCTGGTGATACCCCGCCGGAACTCGGCGATCTCCGTGGATTTCAGACGGGGGAGAGAACTGTATGTAAACAACACAGATCTCTCCCCTGTCAGCTCCTGCACACTGCTTTGTATGGCTCTGCATAGCAGCATGCGTACAGTGAAACACACACAGCACACAGTTAACCCTTTGATTGCCCCTCATGTTAATCCCTTCCTGCCCAGTGCCATTAGTACAGCGTCAGTGCTTTTTATTAGCACGGATCACTGTATTGGTGTCACTGGGGATGTCAGTGACTCCAAGTCAGTCCCCTCCCCCTCAGAGTGGCCGCCGCAGTCCCGCTATAAGTCGCTGATCGCCGCCATTACTAGTTTTAAAAGAAAAATCCCATTATCTATACCGCCATTTGTAGACGCTATAACTTTCACGTAAATCAATTAATTTCCACGTATTGGGGTTTTTTTTCTAGCGAAGACACGGAGCGGGATAGATTTTGGCCAAAATTTATGCCGAAATTATATTTTTTAAGTTTTTTTTACTGGACATGTTTAATAGCAAAAAAAAGTAAAAAATATTGTTTTTTTTCTCAAAATTGTCATTTTTTTTTGTTTATAGCACAAAAAAATAAAACGCAAAGGATGTAAATTTAATTTGGGTGCAGCGTTGCATGACTGCGCAATTGTCAAAGTAACGCAGTGCCGTATCGCAAACAAATGGCCTGTTTAGGAAGGAGGGGGATCCTCTGGAGGGGGAGGGGTTTATGCGAAACAGACGACAAAACGCGATGCGATTGCCACGACCCTTTTTTAAAACCTCACCTGACCCCGCAGCTTTCTCATCACTGAGAGTGCCCCAGGTAATTATAATGAACCCGACCCCCCCCATTTAGAATCGGTCAGCACAGGACACGGGAAACAAACAGAATTTTTTTCAGAGCAACAAAAGGTAGGAATCTGCCGCAAAGTTTGTTACAATCCCTTCCTGAGGGTTAAATGCTTCTAAAGGGATGCAGACCCCGCCGCTTTCCTCATCAGAACACTGACAGTGCCCCAGGTGATTATAATGGACCCGACCCTCCAAATCAGATTCGGTCGACATGGGGAAACATACAGATATTTTTTTTAGATCAACAAAAGTTGGAATCTGCTACAAAGTTTGTTACAATCCCTTCCCGAGGGTTAAATACTGCCAGAGGGATGCAGACCCAGCCGCTTTCCTCATCACTGAGAGTGCCCCGGGTGATTATAATGAACCTGACCCCCCCATTCAGAATCAGTTGGCACAGGACACGGGGAAACAAAGATATTTTTTCAGATCAACAAAAGGTAAGAATCCGCTGCAAAGTTTGTTACAATCTCTTCTTGAGGATTAAATACTGCCAAAGGGATGCAGACCCCGCCGCTTTCCTCATCACTGAGAGTGCCCCAGGTGATTATAATGAACCCGACCCTCCCATTCAGAATCGGTCAGCACAGGACACGGGGAAGCAACCAGATATTTTTTCAGATCAACAAAAGTTGGAATCTGTCGCAAATTTTTTTACAATCCCTTCCCGAGGATTAAATACTTCTAAAGGGATGCAGACCCCGCCGCTTTCCTCATCAGTGAGAGTACCCCAGGTGATTATAATGAACCCGACCCTCCCATTCAGAATCGGTCAGCACAGGACACGGGGAAACATACAGATATTTTTTTAGATCAACAAAAGTTGGAATCTGCTACAAAGTTTGTTACAGTCCCTTCCCGAGGGTTAAATACTGCCAGAGGGATGCAGACCCCGCCGCTTTCCTCATCACTGAGAGTGCCCCAGGTGATTATAATGAACCCGACCCCCCCATTCAGAGTCGGTTAGCACAGGACACGGGAAAACTGTTATTTCCAGATCAACAAAAGGTAGGAATCTGCTGCAAAGTTTGTTACAATCTCTTCTTGAGGGTTAAATACTGCCAGGGGGATGCAGACCCCGCCACTTTCCTCATCACTGAGAGTGCCCCAGGTGATTATTATGAACCCGACCCTCCCATTCAGAATCGGTCGTCACGGGACACGGGAAAACAAACAGATATTTTTTCAGATCAACAATAGGTAGGAATCTGCCGCAAAGTTTGTTACAATCCCTGCAATGTCACCCGGGGGGGGGGGGGGAGGGGTTTTATTTATTTTTTTCAACAAAAGTGGAGTTACTGTTTAATGCGACACATCGAACTATTACACCGTAGATGTGAGTCACCCCCGATTAGTCACCATGCGAGTATTTCGCCCCCACGGCTATTAATGGCGCCTTTTATCCCCACACATAAACACTGGAAGTGGTTAAGTCCTCACAATTCGCATCTTTCTTTTTTTTTTTTCAGAGCAGGCGCAGCGTTTACTTCCCATTTTTTTTTTATTTTCCCCCTGCCTGTGTGACATTTAGCTGTTTGATTTCCATTAATCACACGGTGTATAATTGCTACAGGCTGTGCGCGTTCTGCGGGCTCACAAATGAAAACTTGATATGCAGAGAGGAGGATGAAGCAAAAACCTAAACAGATTACACGGACGCGGGAACGTTCTATTAAAGGGAGAAGTAATGAAATGACTGCGCTTAATCTCATTTAGGAGCCTTGGGTAAAAAAAAAAAAAGAAGAAAGAAAAAAAGAAGAAAATAAAGAAAGGAAAACAAGAAGAAAAAGAAAAAAGAAGTAAAAAAAAAGAAAAAAACTAAAAAAGATAGAAAAAAAGAAAGAAAAAAAGAAAATTAAGGAAGGAAAAAAAGAAGAAAAAAGAAAAAAAAAGGAAGAAAAAAATGAAAAAAGAAAGAAAAAAAGAAGAAAAATAAAGAAAGGAAAACAAGAAGAAAAAGAAAAAAAGAAGTAAAAAAAAGAAAAAAACTAAAAAAGATAGAAAAAAAAGAAAGAAAAAAAGAAAATTAAGGAAGGAAAAAAAGAAGAAAAAAGAAAAAAAAAGGAAGAAAAAAATGAAAAAAGAAAGAAAAAGAAAGAAAAAAAGAAGAAAAATAAAGAAAGGAAAACAAGAAGAAAAAGAAAAAAAAGAAGTAAAAAAAAGAAAAAAACTAAAAAAGATAGAAAAAAAGAAAGAAAAAAAGAAAATTAAGGAAGGAAAAAAAGAAGAAAAAAGAAAAAAAAAGGAAGAAAAAAATGAAAAAAGAAAGAAAAAGAAAGAAAAAAAGAAGAAAAATAAAGAAAGGAAAAAAAGAAGAAAAAGAAGAAAAAAAAGAAGAAAAAAAGAAAAAATGAAAAAAGATAGAAAAAAAGAAAGAAAAAAAGAAAAATAAAGAAAAAAAAAAGAAGAAAAAAATGAAAAAAGATAGAAAAAAAAGAAAGAAAAACAAGAAAAAAAAAAGTAAAATAATAAAAAAAAGAAAGAAAAAAAGAAGAAAAAAAAAGAAAGAAAAAAAAGAAGAAAAAAGATAGAAAAAAGAAAGAAAAACAAGAAAAAAAAAAAGTAAATTAAGGAAAAAAAAAAGAAAGAAAAAAAAAAAGAGAAAAAACCCCCCAAAAAATAAAGAAAAAACCCATTCAGGTATTACTTTGAAACACCCTCCACGTTTGCTAATGAAGCCCAAATAGAGCAACTTCAATGGAATTTACCTTTGTGGCCCTAATGCAGGCCATAGACGGGTCGAACATCGGCTGATTTAAAAAAAAAAAAAACGAAAAATCAGTCGTTCGATCGGCCGCCGTTACCACCAACGTTAAAAAAGTCGGCCGATTTTCAACCCGTCTACGGCCGGCATAAAGCATCCGACCGCGCCCGGAACTTCAAGTGGTTGTAAAGCTCAGACCTGAAAGATGAACAAAGCATATCCCTCTACAGGTCCTCTTTAGCCCCTCGCTCCCTGCAGAGGATTTACCCCCCCCCCTTCCTGACCCGGCCATTTTTTGCGTTACGGCGCTGTGTTACTTTAACTGACAATTACGCGGTCATGCAACACTGCACCCAAATGAAATTTACGTCCTTTTTTCCTCCACAAACAGAGCTTTCTTTCAGTGGTATTTGATTGCTTGTACGGTTTTTTATTTTTTGCGCTATAAACAACAAAAAAAGGCCAACAATTTTGAGAAAAAAAAAATGTTTTGGATTTTTTGCTTTTAACCTCTCGCCCTCCAGAGGATTCCCCCCCCCCCCCTTT
Source organism: Staurois parvus (assembly GCF_062004578.1). Taxonomy (NCBI): domain Eukaryota; kingdom Metazoa; phylum Chordata; class Amphibia; order Anura; family Ranidae; genus Staurois; species Staurois parvus. Next base: position 1,006,712 of record NW_028318762.1, on the reverse strand, counting down.
CCTGACCAGGCCATTTTGTGCATTACTTTAACTGACAATTGCGCAGTCATGCAACGCCACACCCAAATGAAATTTGTGCCCTTTTTTCCCCCACCAAATGATTAAATTAGATGAAATGACTGTATTCAATCTAATTTAGGGGCCTTGGGTAAAAAAAAAAAAAAAAGAGAAAAAAAACACAAAAAAAGAAAAAACAAACAAAAAAAGGAAGAAAAAAAGAAGAAAAAAACAAGCGACTTCAATGGAATTTACCTTTGTGGCCCCAAATCATCCAACCGCGCCCAACATTTTGAATGGTTGTAAAGCTCAGACCTGAAAGATGAACAAAGCATATCCCTCTACAGGTCCTCTTTAGCTCCTCGCCCTCCAGAGACCAGGCCAGGCCATTGTATGCGATACGGCGCTGTGTTACTTTAACTGACAATTGCGCGGTCATGCAACGCCGCACCCAAATGAAATTTACGTCCTTTTCCCTCCCACAAATAGAGCTTTCTTTTGGTGGTATTTATTCGCCTGTGCGCTTTTTATTTTTTTTGCGCTATAAACAACAAAAAAAGGCCAACAATTTTGAGAAAAAAACCCTATATTTTTTACTTTTTTTTTGTAGACACAGTGGTCAGGTACCGTTGGGGATTGTAGACGCAGTGGTCAGGTACCGTTGGGGATTGTAGACGCAGTGGTCGGGTACCGTTGAGGATTGTAGATGCAGTGGTCGGGTACCGTTGAGGATTGTAGATGCAGTGGTCGGGTACTGTTGAGGATTGTAGATGCAGTGGTTGGGTAACGTTGAGGATTGTAGACGCAGTGGTCGGGTAACGTTGAGGATTGTAGACGCAGTGGTCGGGTAACGTTGAGGATTGTAGACGCAGTGGTTGGGTAACGTTGAGGAGCATAGACGCAGTGGTCTGGTAATGATGAGGATTGTAGACACAGTGGTCGGGTAACGTTGAGGATTGTAGACGCAGTGGTCTGGTAATGTTGAGGATTGTAGACGCAGTGGTTGGGTAACGTTGAGGATTGTAGATGCAGTGGTCGGGTAACGTTGAGAATTGTAGACGCAGTGGTCGGGTAACGTTGAGGATTGCAGACGCAGTGGTCTGATAATGTTGAGGATTGTAGACATAGTGGTTGGGTAACGTTGAGGATTGTAGACGCAGTGGTTGGGTAACATTGAGGATTGTAGGAACAGTGGTCGGGTAACGTTGAGGATTGTAGCCACAGTGGTTGGGTAACATTGAGGATTGTAGGAACAGTGGTCGGGTAACGTTGAGGATTGTAGACACAGTGGTTGGGTAACATTGAGGATTGTAGGAACAGTGGTCGGGTAACGTTGAGGATTGTAGACGCAGTGGTCGGGTAACGTTGAGGATTGTAGACACAGTGGTTGGGTAACGTTGAGGATTGTAGACACAGTGGTCGGGTAACGTTGAGGATTGTAGGCACAGTGGTCGGGTAACGTTGAGGATTGTAGACACAGTGGTCGGGTAACGTTGAGGATTGTAGGCACAGTGGTCGGGTAACGTTGAGGATTGTAGACGCAGTGGTCTGGTAATGTTGAGGATTGTAGACACAGTGGTTGGGGAATGTTGAGGAGTGTAGACGCAGTGGTCAGTTAATGTTGAGGAGTGTAGACACAGTGGTTGGGGAATGTTGAGGAGCGTACACGCAGTGGTCGGTTAATGGTGAGGAGTGTATACGCAGTGGTCGGGTAAGGTTGGGGAGTGAGACGCAGTGGTCAGGCAACATTGAGGAGTGTAGATGCAGCGGTCAGGCAACATTGCAGTGGTCAGAGAATATTGAGGAGCGTACACGTAGTGGTCAGGCAACATTGAGGAGTGTAGATGCAGCGGTCGGGCAACATTGAGGAGCGTAGACGAAGTGGTCAGGTAACATTGGGGAGTGTAGACACTGTTGTTGGGTAACTTTGAGGACCGTAGACGCAGTGGTCGCACAATGTTGAGGACTGTAGACGCAGTGGTCGCACAATGTTGAGGACCGTAGACGCAGTGGTCGCACAATGTTGAGGACCGTAGACGCAGTGGTCGCACAATGTTGAGGACCGTAGACGCAGTGGTCAGGTAACATTGGGGAGTGTAGACACTGTTGTTGGGTAACTTTGAGGACCGTAGACGCAGTGGTCGCACAATGTTGAGGACTGTAGACGCAGTGGTCGCACAATGTTGAGGACCGTAGACGCAGTGGTCGCACAATGTTGAGGACCGTAGACGCAGTGGTCGCACAATGTTGAGGACCGTAGACGCAGTGGTCGCACAATGTTGAGGACCGTAGACGCAGTGGTCGCACAATGTTGAGGAGCGTAGATGCAGTGCTCAGCCATAGAAACTTAATGCAGCAGATGAAGACACATCATGCTTACTTCCCATCCACATCAGAAGATGTCCAGCAGTGCCATCAGCACAGAACTGGCAGAAACCAGTGGGACCCGGGTACACCCATCTACTGTCCAGAGTAGGGTCTGGCCAGAAGTGGTCTTCATGGAAGAATTGCGGCCAAAAAGCCATCAACCTCCGACATGGAAACAAGGCTAAGCGACTCAACATGCAGGAAAACATAGGACCTGGGGAGCAGAAAAATGTCAGCAGGTGCTCCAAACTGATGAGTCAAAATGTGAAGTATTTGGCTGTAGCAGGAGGTATTTTGTTCTCTGAAGGGCTGGTGTGTGTCTGCAGCCAACTGTGAAACATGGTGGAGGTTCCTTTCAAGTTTGGGGCTGCATTTCTGCAAATGGAGTTGGAGATTTGGTCAGGATCAATGGTGTCCTCAATGCTGAGAAATACAGACAGATACTTCTCCATCATGCCACACCTTTAGGTAGGCGTGTAATTGGCCCCAAATGTATTCTGCAGCAGGACAACCAACCCAAACATACAGCCAATGTCATTAGGAACTATCTTCAGGGTGAAGCAGAACAAGGAGTCCTGGAAGTCATGGTTTGGCCCCCACAGAGCCCCGATCTCACCATCATGGAGTCTGGGATGACATGAAGAGAAAGAAGGATTGGAGGCAGCCGACATCCACAAAAGATCTGGGCTTATGCAGGCCATAGACAGGTCAAAAATCAGCCGATTTCCGCACCGTTAGTGGGTTTTAATTGGTTGGCCATTTTTCAGGGTTTTGGCATTTTTTTTATCGGTAAAGTTGGAAAATTCGCGGTCGATTTTGACGATCGCTCGATTTTCCCAGCAATGATTTACCGATAAAAAATCTGCGCATGAGCCATGACCTGCAAGATGAAGAAAAAAAGGAGAAGAAAAAGAAGAAGAAGAAAAATAATAATAATAATAATAATAAGAAGAAAATAAGAAGAAAAAGAAGAATTCCAGTCCGCTATTATATTTTATATGAAAAGTCTTGCGGTTGCAACAAATGTATCTATTTGTATCCGAATAAAAACGTCTGTATCTGAAATGGATACATTTGTTGCAACCGCAAGACTTTTCATATAAAATATAATAGCGGGGCTCTCTGCAGGGACAGAAGTCATTAAATGCCGGCCGTAAATGGGACGAAAATCGGTTGATTTTTTTTACCGTTGGTGGTAACGTCGGGCAATCGAACAACCGATTTTTCTGGGTTTTTTTAAATAAAAAAACGGCCGGTTTGCGACCCGTTTATGGCCTCTATTAGTCCTCAAACAACCTACCTGCCGAGTTCCTTCACTGGGTGCAAGAAGGCAAAGGGCGGTGACACCAAATATTGATTGGATTTGGATTTCTCTTCATTTTTGGGGGTGGGGCTTGTGAATCAGGAAACGCATCATGATTCATCGTTTGGCTTCCCCCCGACTGGACCCCAATTTTCATCAGGGAGTTCCATTGAGTGGAGGGGAATAAATATTGATTTGCTGTGAGACATTTAAAGGACTTTTCTGTACTTCTGTATGTTTTACTGAGTTGCCAACCGCGTACTTTACTGCTGCAGTGTGGGCCGGCTGCGCAAAATCTCATATATGTACGTGATTTTGCTTTTCCAGGTAGGGGGCGCCCACGTGTGCCCACCCACCCGCGCCGCCATTGACCTCCTCCAGTGATTCCTTGCCGGGACCCACCAATCATCAGAGCTAGCTGTAGGAGAGAGGTCTGTGTTGGCAAACATACTGATGCGGTTACAACTTGGTTGCAGCTGCACCGATTCCTACAGTAGATCCTGCGCTACTTTTGGTGCGATTTGCATCGTTGTCTGTGTCAGATGTCATACAAAATCGCACTTGAAAACAGCGTTTCAGCCGACTATGAAATCGTGCGACTTCACTGTAAGTCGAACGATTTCAAAGTCGGGATCAGTGTGACCGGGGTGGAAGACCTCATGTGCTCACATACTCTGGCCAAAACGTTCCTCTTCTGCAGAATAATGCAGAGGAACAATTTGGCCAAAAAAATCTGAAAGACGCGTGCAAACGTAGCTAAACGTAGCTAAACGCAGCTAAACGCTAGCCGCATTCAGTGCTCGAACGTTTATCCATGTCAATGGAAAATACTTTGGCCAAAACGTTCCTCTTCTGAACACAGAATAATTGCGTTCAAGAGAGGAACTTTTTGGCCAAAGAAACGCTAAATGCTGCAAAAATGCGCGGCTAAATGCTAGCCACATTCATTGCTTGGGCGTTTATCCATGTCTATGGAAAATACTCCAGCCAAAACATTCCTCTTCTGAACACAGAATAATCGCATTTAGGAGAGGAACATTTTGGTGAAAAAAAACCCAGCAAAAACGCGCGCAAACGTAGCTAAATGCGGCTAAACGCTAGCCACATTTACTGCTTGGGCGTATATCCAAGTCGGAAATTACTCTGGCCAAAATGTTCCTCTTCTGAACGCAGAATAATCGTGTTCAGGAGAGGAACGTTTTGGCCATAAAAACGCTAAACGCTGCAAAAATGCGTGCAAACGTAGCTAAACGCTAGCTGCATTCAGCGCTTGGGCGTTTATCCACATCTATGGAAAATACTCTGGCCAATCAAATGAATAAACATCCAAGCGCTGAACGCGGCTAAACGTTCCTCAGGAGAGGAACGTCTTGGCCACAAAAATGCTAAACCCTGCAAAAATGCGTGCAAACGCGGCTAAACGCCAGCTGCATTCAGCGCTTGGGCGTTTATCCACGTCTATGGAAAATACTCTGGCCAATCAAATGAATAAACATCCAAGCGCTGAACGCGGCTAAACGTTCCTCAGGAGAGGAACGTCTTGGCCACAAAAATGCTAAACCCTGCAAAAATGCGTGCAAACGCGGCTAAACGCCAGCTGCATTCAGTGCTTGGGCATTTATCCATGTCTGTGGAAAATACTCCAGCCAAAACATTCCTCTTCTGAACACAGAATAATCGCATTTAGGAGAGGAACATTTTGGTAAAAAAAACCCTGCAAAAACGCGTGCAAACATAGCTAAATGCGGCTAAACGCTAGCCACATTTACTGCTTGGGCGTATATCCAAGTCGGAAATTACTCTGGCCAAAACGTTCCTCTTCTGAACGCAGAATAATCGCGTTCAGGAGAGGAACGTTTTGGCCACAAAAACGCTAAACGCTGCAAAAACGCGTGCAAACGTAGCTAAATGCGGCTAAACGCTAGCCACATTTACTGCTTGGGCGTATATCCAAGTCGGAAATTACTCTGGCCAAAACGTTCCTCTTCTGAACGCAGAATAATCGCGTTCAGGAGAGGAACGTTTTGGCCACAAAAACGCTAAACGCTGCAAAAACGCGTGCAAACGTAGCTAAATGCGGCTAAACGCTAGCCACATTTACTGCTTGGGCGTATATCCAAGTCGGAAATTACTCTGGCCAAAACGTTCCTCTTCTGAACGCAGAATAATCGCGTTCAGGAGAGGAACGTTTTGGCCATAAAAACGCTAAATGCTGCAAAAATGCGTGCAAACGTAGCTAAACACAGCTAAACGCTAGCCGCATTCAGCGCTTGGGCGTTTATCCACATCTATGGAAAATACTCTGGCCAATCAAATGAATAAACATCCAAGCGCTGAACGCGGCTAAACGTGGTTTACGCGTTTTTTTGCCGCGTTTAGCATTTTTCTGCTGTCAGGAGAGTTGAACGACTAGGTGAGTTGATGCGTACAGGAGGCCTGACAGTCCCACGTGTAAGAAATGGTTCGGATATAAATACGTGATATTAGCACTCGCAGCACTCTGCGGATCGACTTTTCCACCCCCCCCCCCCCCTCCAACGTCGTCTTCTCCCAGCTGCTCTTCATCGACTTTCATTTGAATCCTCCCCTCTTCTCCTTTGATTTTCGTCTTCCTTTCATGCCTCTCGTCTCATTTTTCGAGTGCATTTGCATGCGCTTATTTATTTATATCTGCCACTTGTGCTCGCGGGCCGCTCACAGCAAGCACTAATCAGACTTGTAGAGCCGGCGCCGAGGACGAGCTTCCATGTGCTCATGCCACCAGTCACACGCCGGTTCATGTTCCCACTCACCGATCATCGTTCATTATCCCACGTTGCCTGCATCTGGCCTGGGAAAAAAAAAGAAAAAAAAAGAAAAAAAAAACATAACGCTTGTAGCGCCACATAGCAAGTGTCACCGGCGTGTCGTTTCGGGGAGGAACGACATGACATGATTAATCAGCCGCACTGCCTGGATGACGAGGCAACCTTGAGAAACCCACCAACAGATGTTCCTTCTGCTGATGAACTCGTGAACAGCTCAGACTTTACGTTGCTTTATGCTCTTGCTTTGCTTTTTAGGTTTTTCGTGCATCTAAAATACTCTTTTTTTTTGTTTTTTTCCCAGAGCAAGAAACACGCCAACAAAGTCCGACTCTATTACATGTTACATCCAGAGGATGGAGGTCCTCCTTCGAAAAAGCTTCGGCCGGATGACCCAGTAAGTGGATGCAATGCAGATACTTGGTTTTTCCTATCTATAACTCATACTTTTTCAACCAAAATGCCTAAAAATTGCCCCGAAGAGTGTATATTGTCCACTGGAGGTAGTTCTCGACTGCAGATGGAGGAGAAAGTTGAGAGGAACTTGGGTTCCTCTATGATCTCCTCGGTCACACAGCGGCATGTTCCATCCAGCGGATGGAGGGCCTCCATCGAAAAAGCTTTTGCCGGATGACCCAGTAAGTGGATGCAATGCAGATACTTGGTTTTTCCTATCTATAACTCATACTTTTTCAACCAAAATGCCTAAAAATTGCCCCGAAGAGTGTATATTGTCCACTGGAGGTAGTTCTCGACTGCAGATGGAGGAGAAAGTTGAGAGGAACTTGGGTTCCTCTATGATCTCCTCGGTCACACAGCGGCATGTTCCATCCAGCGGATGGAGGGCCTCCATCGAAAAAGCTTTTGCCGGATGACCCAGTAAGTGGACGCAATGCAAATACTTGGTTTTTCCTATCTATAACTCAGACTTTTTCAAACAAAATGCCTAAAAATTGCCCCGAAGAGTGTATATTGTCCACTGGAGGTAGTTCTCGACTGCAGATGGAGGAGAAAGTTGAGAGGAACTTGGGTTCCTCTATGATCTCCTCGGTCACACAGCGGCATGTTCCATCCAGAGGATGGAGGGCCTCCTTCAAAAAAGCTTTGCCCGGATGACCCAGTAAGTGGACGCAATGCAGATACTTGGTTTTTCCTATCTATAACTCAGACGTTTTCAGCCAAAATGCCTAAAAATTGCCCCTAAAAGTGTATATTGTCCACTGCAGGTGGTGCTCGACTGCAGATGGGGGAGAAAGTTGAGAGGAACTTGGGTTCCTCTATGATCTCATCAGTCACACAGGGGCATGTTCCATCCAAAGGATGGAGGGCCTCCATCGAAAAAGATTCGGCCGGATGACCTAGTAAGTGGACGCAATGCAGATACTTGGTTTTTCCTATGTATATCTCAGCCTTTTTCAGCCAAAATGCCTACAAATTGCCCCGAAAAGTGTATATTGTCCACTGCAGGTGGTGCTCGACTGCAGATGGGGGAGAAAGTTGAGAGGAACTTGGGTTCCTCTATGATCTCATCAGTCACACAGGGGCATTTTCCATCCAGAGGATGGAGGGCCTCGATCAAAAAAGCTTCGCCCGGATGACCCAGTAAGTGGACGCAATGCAGATACTTGGTTTTTCCTATGTATATCTCAGCCTTTTTCAGCCAAAATGCCTACAAATTGCCCCGAAAAGTGTATATTGTCCACTGCAGGTGGTGCTCGACTGCAGATGGAGGAGAAAGTTGAGAGGAACTTGGGTTCCTGTATGATCTCCTCGGTCACACAGCGGCATGTTCCATCCAGAGGATGGAGGGCCTCCTTCAAAAAAGCTTTGCCCGGATGACCCAGTAAGTAGACGCAATGCAGATACTTGGTTTTTCCTATCTATAACTCAGACTTTTTCAACCAAAATGCCTAAAAATTGCCCCAAAAAGTGTATATTGTCCACTGCAGGTGGTGCTTGACTGCAGATGGAGGAGAAAGTTGAGAGGAACTTGGGTTCCTCTATGATCTCGTCAGTCACACAGGGGCATGTTCCATCCGAAGGATGGGGGGCCTCCTTCGAAAAAGCTTTGCCCGGATGACCTAGTAAGTGGATGCAATGCAGATACTTGGTTTTTCCTATCTATATCTCAGCCTTTTTCAGCCAAAATGCCTAAAAATTGCCCCGAAAAGTGTATATTGTCCACTGCAGGTGGTGCTCGACTGCAGATGGGGGAGAAAGTTGAGAGGAACTTGGGTTCCTCTTTGATCTCATCAGTCACACAGGGGCATTTTCCATCCAGAGGATGGAGGGCCTCGATCGAAAAAGCTTCGCCCGGATGACCCAGTAAGTGGATGCAATGCAGATACTTGGTTTTTCCTATCTATAACTCAGACTTTTTCAACCAAAATGCCTAAAAATTGCCCCAAAAAGTGTATATTGTCTACTGCAGGTGGTGCACAACTGCAGATGTGGGAGAAAGTTGAGAGGAACTTTGGTTCCTCTATTATTTCGTCAGTCACACAGGGGCATGTTCCATCCAGCGGATGGAGGGCCTCCATCGAAAAAGCTTTTGCCGGATGACCCAGTAAGTGGACGCAATGCAAATACTTGGTTTTTCCTATCTATAACTCACACTTTTTCAGCCAGAATGCCTAAAAATTGCCCCAAAAAGTGTATATTGTCCACTGCAGGTGGTGCTCGACTGCAGATGAAGGAGAAAGTTGAGAGGAACTTGGGTTCCTCTCTGATTTCCGTGGTCACACGGTAACCAATTGGGTGCTCCTGCCCCATGTGACTCTGGTGGCCATCTTGGGTCAGGCAGAGTCTATTTAAGACTGTGACTCCTGGGTTTGGCATGTTTTATTGCAAGTGGCTAGCTCAAGGACAGGTTCCCCCGTCTGTCAGAGACAGTCCTTAGAGATAGGGAAATGTTTCAGAGGAGTATGGAGAGAGCAGCGACTATGTCTACCTCACTTGGGTTGGAATGGCCAGGCCGCATTCAGCTCTTCTTGGCAGATGCTGTCAACATTTTTGGGTCTTCAGGCCCCTGTCTCACCACTGTGTAGTTATAAATGGCACCGGACGGGTGAGCTTTGCCGCTGGACCTGTTTGTACTTGCCGAAAATCTTTTTCAATACATTGCTGTTGAGAAATTGGGACTTACTGCCCGCCACACCTCTCTGCACCTATCCCACAGGCGGGTGGATGAATCTTGCCTTTTATTTACACAAAGTCACAAGTTTTGGTTGTGCACCATTACATCGTTCCACCATTACAACGTTCCAGCCGCCTGCGTCCTAGCAACCATCGGTCGATAAGGAGGATGTCGGGCGCCTGCACAGCATCCTGGTTTGCTCCTCCCCTGCCTCTCTCTGTCAGCATTGGGGTCACATTAGCTGAGCAAGGGAGAGAAAGATTGCAATACTTGTCACCACCAATGTGCAAAAGTGTATTTGCTTTGGATGAATAAATCACGATGGGTGTCCTACATGTACATGTCCCCCACCCTCCCTTACATCACAGTGCACCCCCCCCCACCATGAGAAGTCAAGAGTTCCCCTCCCTCCAGGGACGGACTGACCATTTGGAAACTCGGGCACTGCCCGAGGGCCCGGGGTCAGTAGGGGGTCCCATGAGATGCCCCTGGTACCTTTTTTATAGGCTTTTTTGAGTTTGGGCAAGGACACAGGGGCCCCATGATCCCCTATTGCCCGGGGGCCCCATGAGTTGTCAGTCCACCCCTGCCACCCTCCCTTACATCACAGTGCACCTCCCACCACTATGAGAAGTCAAGAGTCCCCTACCCTCCCTTACATCACAGTGCATCCCCCCACCACCACCACCATGAGAAGTCAAGAGTCCCCTACCCTCCCTTACATCACAGTGCATCCCCCCACCACCACCACCATGAGAAGTCAAGAGTCCAATACCCTCCCTTACATCACAGTGCATCCCCCCACCACCACCACCATGAGAAGTCAAGAGTCCAATACCCTCCCTTACATCACAGTGCACCCCCCCCCCCCCACCATGAGAAGTCAAGAGTCCTCCATTCTCCCTTACATCACAGTACACCCCCCACCACCATGAGAAGTCAAGAGTTCCCCACCCTCCCTTACATCACAGTGCACTCCCCACCATGAGAAAGCAAGAGCCCCCACCCTCCCTTACATCACAGTGCAGCCCCCCTCCTCACCATGAGAAGTCAAGAGTCCCCCACCCTCCCTTACATCACAGTGCCCCCCCTCCCCCATCCATGAGAAGTCAAGAGTTCCCCACCCTCCCTTACATCACAGTGCACCCCCCCTCCACCACCACCATGAGAAGTCAAGAGTCCCCCACACTCCCTTACATCACAGTGCACCCCCACCATGAGAAGGCAAGAGTCCCCACCCTCCCTTACATCACAGTGCACCCCTCCCCCCATCCATGAGAAGTCAAGAGTTCCCTAGCCTCCCTTACATCACAGTGCACCCCCCCCCCATCCATGAGAAGTCAAGAGTCCCCCACCCTCCCTTACATCACAGTGCACCACCCCCCCCCCCCCCATCCATGAGAAGTCAAGAGTTCCCTATCCTCCTTTACATCACAGTGCACCCCCTTTACCTTGTGCTGCCTGAAAGAAACTGGGGGCGAAGTTGGAAAGCAAAAAGTGCAGGGTCTGGAGGAGGACCAGAGGAGGGCTGGAGTCTGCTGAATGCTGCGACTAGGGAAGGCAGAGATGAGGGGGCACTGCAGCTACACAGAGAGGTGCAGGATCTATAGGAGGATTTCTGTCCTGTTCCCTGCTGCCGATTGCTGAGTCAAGGTAGGGGTGGAGACGAGGGGGGTGTCTCAGCTGCAGGAGAGGTGCAAGGGCCACATGAAATGGCCTGGAGGGCCACATTCGGCCCACGGGTCTTTCGATTGACACACGTGGTCTAGACTAATTTAGGGCTTTTGCACACGAGGCGCCTGATCCCATACAATGTAAAAATCCCAGAGTGTTCCCTCCCACCCAGGAAGTCCAGCTGCTGTCTACAGCCCCCCATAGACATGAATGGGAAACAAAACACCAAGCTCCACTCCAGGCACTGCTCCTCCCTGAACCCCGACTTCCCGGAGCAGGCTCCCAGTGGTCGCTGGCCACTTCTCAAACTCTCAACTTACCATACAAAAACCTTCAATCCTGTTTATTTAGCCTCTCCAAACTACAGACAGTTCCTCCCGCTAGTCCTGGGAGGCTAACGCGTTTCGCTCATATTAGAGCTTACTCGTTGGTCTCTGCGTAAGCTCTAAACTGAGTGAAATGCGTTGAAGCTCAGTATCATAGACATGAATGGTTGACTGTACTTTGAGTATAGGGGGGATGTTCACACTAGTTTAGCGAATGGGAGTTGGCAAAAAACGGCTGCCTGGGAGGGGGAATGCCAGGGAATACATTGTACAGGCTCGGGAACCCCTGTGAAGGCCCCTTCGAGTGAAACTGCTGAGCAAAAACCCAAATAAAAAAGAAAATCCTCTTCTGGTCAACCACATATATTAAATGGTTTTGGTAAACTTGATTCTTTGATTCTTTTCTGTAGATGTTCAGGTAGACCAATCCTATGCACAGGTCAGTGCTAACTGGGGAGGATCATTTAGGCTTTGAGTTCATTGCTTTCATTTCCTTTTTTTTCTACATATGCCTCTTGAGTCTTCTGCGGACTGTTCATGAGGCTGCAGACAAGAGAGTAGTCAGGTCCAGGCAGGGGTCAAGGAACTGGCAGGTGAGAGAGTAGTCAGGTCCAGACAGGGGTCAAGGAACCGGCAGGCAGGAGAGTAGTCAGGTCCAGGCAGGGGTCAAGGAACCGGCAGGTAAGAGAGTAGTCAGGTCTAGGCAGGGGTCAAGGAACCAGCAGGTAAGAGAGTAGTCAGGTCTAGGCAGGGGTCAAGGAACTGGTAGATGACAGAGTAGTCAGGTCCAGGCAGGGGTCAAGGAACCGGCAGGTGAGAGAGTAGTCAGGTCCAGACAGGGGTCAAGAAATCGGCAGGTGAGAGAGTAGTCAGGTCCAGGCAGGAGTCAAGGAACCGGCAGGTGAGAGAGTAGTCAGGTCCAGGCAGGGGTCAAGGCAGGCGAGAGCATAGTCAGGTCAAACAGGATCAGCAATAAACAGGCAACTGGCAGACAAGCATTCTGCTTTTTTGGTTCTCCGGTAGCTGATAAGACATAGCGCCAGCCACGTCAAAGTCTGGAGCCTAAATACTCTTCTTGTCAGAGGACAAACCAGCTCTGCTACCGGAAACTCTGGAAGTTCTGGCAGAGATTCTGAGAGTACCATTGAAAGTCGTAGCAGAGATTTCGAGAATACCATTTGGATGTCCTGGCAGCGATTCTGAGAGCACCATTCGAAGTCCTGGCAGGGATTCTGGGACTACCATTAGATGTCCTGGCAAGGATTCTGAAAGTACCATTGGAAGTCCAGGTAGGGTTTCTGAGAGTACCATTGAAAGTCCTAGCAAGGATGTTGAAAGTACCATTGAGAGTCCTGGCAGGGATTCTGAGAGTGCCATTGGAAGTCTTCGCAGGGATTCTGAGAGTTCCTTTGGAAGTCCTGGCAGGGATTCTGAGAGTTCCTTTGGAAGTCCTGGCAGGGATTCTGAGAGTACCATTGAAAGTCCTAGCAGAGAGTACCATTGAAAGTCCTGGCAGGGATTCTGATAGTACCATTGGAAGTCCTGGCAGGGATTCTGAAAGTACCATTGAAAGTCCTAGCAAGGATTTTGAAAGTACCATTGAGAGTCCTGGCAGGGATTCTGAGAGTACCATTGGAAGTCCTGGCAGGGATTCTGGGAGTACCATTGGAAGTCCTGGCAGGGATTCTGAGAGTACCATTGGATGTCCTGGCAAGGATTCTGAGAGTACCATTGGAAGTCCTGGCAGGGATTCTGAGAGCTCATTTGAAAATCCTGGCAGGGATTCTGAGAGTACCATTGAAAGTCCTAGCAGGGATTCTGAGAGTACCATTGAAAGTCCTGGCATGGATTCTGAGAGTACCATTGGAAGTCCTGGCAGGGATTCTGAGAGCTCATTTGAAAATCCTGGCAGGGATTCTGAGAGTACCATTGGAAGTCCTGGCAAGGATTCTGAGAGCTCCTTTGAAAGTCCTGGCAGGGATTCTGAGAGTACCGTAACAGCATTACTTGCCTTTAGGAGGATTTTTAGTTTGAATTAATGAAAATTGAGATCCCTTTTCTACAAGTCACAATGTGCTTAATATTTCCAACATTATAATTTCATTACGCTGCCAGCAGTTCCAAGAAGCAAGCAGTAAGTTTGCGCACAAAATCGTGTCTATGATTGGATTCAAATTAAGGACTTTTATCATGAAGAGTTATGTCAGGGAATAAAATTTCCACAATGTGAACACTAAGATTACAAAACTGTAAAATGATAGAAAGCTCTGAGACCTCGGAGGATCAGCAGGCAACAAATGGGAAAAATGTGAACCGAGGAAAAAAATAACAGCAATAAAGTAGAAGGAAATAATTACCAAGGTTGGTGTAAGCGGCAGCAGTAAAATGGTTAGTGTGAAACACGGAGCAACATGTCCTCTATGCAAATACACTCTGGCTGATGTATAAAGGGAATGTAATATGAAAAATGGGAGTTCAGCCTTCAAACGGAGGTCACTGCTAAGTATGGTCAGATATTTCAATTAGAAACCCATTGTTACCCTCAGTCTGCAGTCACACTTTCTGGCTGACCCTTCATTTTCCTCAGAGATACCAGATTCTGAGAATACCATTAAAGGTCCTGGTAGGGATTATGGGAGTACCATTGGAAGTCTTCACAGGGATTCTGAGAGTATCATTGGAAGTCTTCGCAGGGATTCTGAGAGTACCATTTGGATGTCCTGGAAGCGATTCTAAGAGTACCATTGGATGTCCTGGCAGGGATTCTGAAAGTACAATTAGAAGTCCTGGCACGGATTCTGAGAGTACCATTGGAAGTCTTCACAGGGATTCTGAGAGTATCATTGGAAGTCCTGGCAGGGATTCTGAGACTACCATTGGAAGTCTTCACAGGGATTCTGGGAGTACCATTGGAAGTCCTGGCAGGGATTCTGAGAGTACCATTGGAAGTCCTGGCAGGGATTCTGAGAGTATCATTGGAAGTCCTGGCAGGGATTCTGAGAGTACCATTGTAAGTCTTCACAGGGATTCTGAGAGTACCATTGGAAGTCTTCACAGGGATTCTGAGAGTATCATTGGAAGTCCTGGCAAGGATTCTGAGACTACCATTGGAAGTCTTCACAGGGATTCTGAGAGTATCATTGGAAGTCCTGGCAGGGATTCTGAGAGTACCATTGTAAGTCTTCGCAGGGATTCTGAGAGTACCATTGGAAGTCCTGGCAGGGATTCTGAGAGTACCATTGGAAGTCTTTGCAGGGATTCTGAGAGTACCATTGGAAGTCCTGGCAGGGATTCTGAGAGTACCATTGGAAGTCTTTGCAGGGATTCTGAGAGTACCATTGGAAGTCCTGGCAGGGATTCTGAGAGTATCATTGGAAGTCCTGGCAGGGATTCTGAGAGTACCATTGTAAGTCTTCGCAGGGATTCTGAGAGTACCATTGGAAGTCCTGGCAGGGATTCTGAGAGTACCATTGGAAGTCTTTGCAGGGATTCTGAGAGTACCATTGGAAGTCCTGGCAGGGATTCTGAGAGTACCATTGGAAGTCTTTGCAGGGATTCTGAGAGTACCATTGGAAGTCCTGGCAGGGATTCTGAGAGTACCATTGGAAGTCCTGGCAGGGATTCTGAGAGTACCATTGGAAGTCCTGGCAGGGATTCTGAGAGTACCATTGGAAGTCCTGGCAGGGATTATGAGAGTACCATTGGAAGTCTTCGCAGAGATTTTGAGAGTACCATTGGAAGTCCTGGCAGGGATTCTGGGAGTGCCATTGGATGTACTGGCAAGGATTCTGAAAGTACCATTGGAAGTCCCGGTAGGGATTCTGAGAGTACCATTGAAAGTCCAGGTAGGGATTCTGAGAGTACCATTGAAAGTCCTAGTAGACAATACGGAAAAATGAACCAAGGAAAAAAATAACAGCTATAAAGTCGAAGGAAATAATTACCAAGGATGGTGTAAGCGGCAGCAGTA
The DNA here is from genome assembly GCF_062004578.1 of Staurois parvus. Lineage (NCBI taxonomy): Eukaryota > Metazoa > Chordata > Amphibia > Anura > Ranidae > Staurois > Staurois parvus. The sequence continues at coordinate 991,135 of NW_028318762.1, read as the reverse complement.
AAATGGTTAGTGTGAAACACGGAGCAACATGTCCTCTATGCAGATACACTCTGGCTGATGTTTAAAGGAAATGTAACAAATGAAAAATGGGAGTTCAGCCTTCAAATGGAGGTCACTGCTAAGTATGGTCAGATATTTAAATTAGAAACCCATTGTTACCCTCAGTCTGCAGTCACATTTTCTAACTGACCCTTCATTTTCCTCAGAGATACCAGAGTAGCCTGGCCCTTGGACGGTCTTTCCTTTGCCTGACACACATATTCACAGCATTGTCTGGAGGTCTCTCAGTGCCACCTATAAGGCCGACATGGAGAGCGCTCGTCTATTCATCTTTGCTTCATGATCAGGAATACTGTAAAAAGAAAACTGAAAATATTTATTTTCTTGGGATTCCTTGAAAAAAAGTATATTTTGCACCAAATCCTCAATTTATGGCCACTCTTAGCCCAGTCTTTCTCAATCAGGCTTCTATGGAACCCAAGGATTCTTCCAGAGGTTGCTAGGAGTTCCTTGACCTGTGGCTGATTGACCTTCCAACTGATGGTGCCTGCATAGTTCTGGGCTCAACGCCACTGAGCAGAGCCATCTGCAAGAACCCAAACCTGTCTGTAAGGCTGGCATTCTAAACACCCTGCGGGGGGGGGGGGGGGGGGCATTTTTTTCCACTTGCCTCCTATGTAAGGGGCATTTTTGTTTGCCACTGACCACCATTGTTTTTTGTAGGGTGTTCCACAGACCTGAGAATATATATAGCTATAGCTCCAGTGGATACCTGTGCAGTGTGGTACAGTTGGTGCAGTGTGGTACAGTTGGTGCAGTGTGGTACAGTTGGTGCAGTGTGGTGCAGTGTGGTACAGTTGGTGCAGTGTGGTGCAGTGTGGTGCATGCTTCCCTCACGGCAATCTGATGATCTGAGGCATCTGACTCTGGGACGGTCTCCATGTAGTTACATTGATCATGCCCCCCTTGACTTGTGAGTCCATAAACATTGCTTTTATTGTGGCTTCACTAAATAAGGCTTTCTACACTATGAGGCTGGTGTGCTCCCCTCTTTATTCTTTGTTTTTCTAAATTAATTATTTTTCTTTCTTTCTTTCTTTCTTTCTTTCCCTCTCTGTCTCTCCTGTTTCCCTCCTTCTTTCCCTCTTCCTTCCTTTCTCTCTTTCTCTCCTTCCTTTCTCTCCATCCTTTCTTTCTTTCTTTCTTTCTTTCTTTCTTTCTTTCTTTCTTTCTCTCCTTCTTTCCTTTCTTCCTTCTCTCCTACAAAAAAAAAAATGTAGGGTTGCAAAGCTCGCTCTTGTGATGGTGCCCTGGCGTTCCGCTACTGGGCTCCAAGGAAAGGGTCCCCGGGCTTTGGGCTGCTTTTTTGGTTTTTCAGTGAGCACAAGGCATTCTGTGACTGGATGAGTTGGAGCATTTTTGTGTTTGAAAATAAAATTGCAAATTAAAAATTAAAGTTAAAAGTTACACGTGCGCCGCCATCCTTGCTGCTTCCCCCAACCTTCTTTTCTCTCCTTTCTTTCTTTCTTTCTTTCTTTCTTTCTTTCTTTCTTTCTTTCTTTCTTTCTTTCTTTCTTTCTTTCTTTCTTTCTTTCTTTTCTTTCTTTCTTTCTTTCCTTTCTTTCCTTTCCTTCTTTTTTTTCATTCAGTGAACGCCTTTTTTTCAGTGAGCACAAGGCATTCTGTGACTGGATGAGTTGGAGCATTTTTTGTGTTTGAAAATAAAATTGCAAATTAAAAATTAAAGTTAAAAGTTACACGTGCGCCACCATCCTTGCTGCTTCCCCCACCCTTCTTTTCTCTCCTTTCTTTCTTTCTTTCTTTTTTTCTTTCTTTCTTTCTTTCTTTCTTTCTTTCTTTCTTTCTCTCCTTCTTTCCTTTCTTCCTTCTCTCCTACAAAAAAAATGTAGGGTTGCAAAGCTCGCTCTTGCGATGGTGCCCTGGCGTACAGCTACTGGGCTCCAAGGAAAGGGTCCCGGGCTTTGGGCTGCTTTTTTGGTTTTTCAGTGAGCACAAGGCATTCTGTGACTGGATGAGCCGGAGCATTTTTGTGTTTGAAAATAAAATTGCAAATTAAAAATTAAAGTTAAAAGTTACACGTGCGCCACCATCCTTGCTGCTTCCCCCGCCCTTCTTTTCTCTCCTTTCTTTCTTTCTCTTTCTTTCTTTCTTTCTTTCTTTCTTTCTTTCTCCCCCCCTCTCTCTTCCTTCTCTCACTCTCTCTATTTCTCTCTCTTCCTCCATCCCTTCCTCCCTCTCTTTCTTTCACCCCCTCTCTTTATTTTTCTCTCTCTACCTTCCTCTTTCTTTCCCTTTCTTTCTATATATCCCCCCCCCACACACACATATACACATGCGCCGCCATCTTTGCTGCTTCCCCCAACCTTCTTTTCTCTCCTTTCTTTCTTTCTTTCTTTCTTTCTTTCTTTCTTTCTTTCTTTCTTTCTTTCTTTCTATCTTTCTTTCTTTCTCTCCTTTCTTTCTTTCTCTTTCTTTCTTTCTTTCTTTCTCCCCCCCTCTCTTTCTCTCTTCCTGCTCTCACTCTCTCTATTTCTCTCTCTTCCTCCATCCCTTCCTCCCTCTCCTTCTTTCACCCCCTCTCTTTTTCTCCCTCTCTTTATTTTTCTCTCTCTACCTTCCTCTTTCTTTCCCTTTCTTTCTATATATCCCCCCCCCACACACACATATACACATGCGCCGCCATCTTTGCTGCTTCCCCCAACCTTTCTTTCTTTCTTTCTTTCTTTCTTTCTTTCTTTCTTTCTTTCTTTCTTTCTTTCTTTCCTTTCTTTCCTTTCTTTCCTTTCTCTCCTTTCTTTCTTTCTTTCTCTCCTTTCTTTCTTTCTTTCTTTCTTTCTTTCTCCCCCCCTCTCTCTCTCTCTTCCTGCTCTCACTCTCTCTATTTCTCTCTCTTCCTCCATCCCTTCCTCCCTCTCTTTCTTTCACCCCCTCTCTTTTTCTCCCTCTCTTTATTTTTCTCTCTCTACCTTCCTCTTTCTTTCCCTTTCTTTCTATATATCCCCCCCCCACACACACATATACACGTGCGCCGCCATCTTTGCTGCTTCCCCCAACCTTCTTTTCTCTCCTTTCTCTCTATCCTTTCTTTTTCTTTCTTTTTTTTTTCTTTCTTTCTTTCTTTCTTTTTCTTTCTTTCTTTTTCTTTCTTTCTCTCTATCCTTTCTTTCTTTGTTCTTTTTTTTCATTCATTGAATGCCTTTTTTTTTTCAGTGAGCACAAGGCATTCTGTGACTGGATGAGCCGGAGCATTTTTGTGTTTAAAAATAAAATTGCAAATTAAAAATTAAAGTTAAAAGTTACACGTGCGCCGCCATCCTTGCTGCTTCCCCCAACCTTCGTGTTCTTCTACTTCTTTTGCTAACTTCTGCCATGGTACCAGGTTCACTTGCAAAGCTTAATTCCCGATCCTCCAGGGTGTCTGCATTTAAATGAGCGTGCACAGAACAAGAAAATCTCTATTAATGATGATATAGACTTTCGATTAGTATCCTCTTGTTATCTATTTTTTTTCCTCCTGGGCACAATGTTTTATGTGTTTAACTGCCGCTTGTTTTTTTTCTTCCATTTATGGAAGTGATAACGAGGCTTTGATAATGTTCTTTTTATGTCCTGCGATTTTTATTTTTTTCCTTCTTTTTATTTTTTTCCTTCTTTTTCCTCTATGTAAGACCTGATATTATCATAATGAAATCTTTCTAGTCACGGCCGATGAATTTTGCTAAAAAACAGTCATTGAGATTTAATGGCGTGTAAATGCGTTTCAGTATTTGAATGTGCGCTTCTTCTAAAATACATATTGATCATTGATTTCCCATTACGGAGGTGTGAATTGCTTGTTCCACTTGATGGGCGGGCCGGACAAGCAACTCCTAATGGGACGTCTTCCTCGCACATTGGCTTCAAATTAAAGGGGTGATGATAAAATATGGTGGTTGTATGCGGTGAATGCGTTCCTTCTCTGAGGTCTAGGGAGTGCATTCGAAGTACTGTGGTTTCCAAGATCAATCCACCAGCTTCTACTTAGTATATGGATGCCTCTTGGGCGACTCGCCTGCTGCCATTCAAAGCAAGCCAGAAACAAATTGGGGACGCAACACTGATCCGCTGAATTGGTAAATACTGGACAGTGAAAGAAGAAGCAGCTGACTGATGAGGTCACCTCTTGGTTGGATCTGGGGGAGTGCTGGAGTGGGCTGCACCCCCGTAAATTTCCGTTGAGCCCCCACCAATCCCTCCTCCACCTCAGTGCCCGGCCACTTCTCCCATCCCTGCACTTCACAAAGTCTGGGTACAAATAGCAGAGCCCCTCCTTCATATACTACACATAGCTGAGATTGCATTCCCTTACACACAGCTACGAACTGCACAATGTATAGCTGGCTCCTATGTTGCAGTTCTGACCTGCAAACTTCCCCGGTCAGAACAGCAGCGCAGCTGCAGTAGCCAGCTACACAGTGTGCAGATTGCAGATGTGTGTAAGGGAATGCAATCACAGCTATGTGTAGTGTGTGGAGGAGGAGCTCTACCAAGTGGCCTGCCAGCATTCACTCCTGTTCTCTGCTCTACCAGCAGTGACCCCTTTCCTCCTTCCTGCTGGGTACAAATAGCAGAGCCCCTCCTTCATATACTGCACATAGCTGAGATTGCATTCCCTTACACACAGCTATGAACTGCACAATGTATAGCTGGCTTCTATGTTGCAGTTCTGACCTGCAAACTTCCCCGGTCAGAAAAGCAGCGCAGCTGCAATAGCCAGCTACACAGTGTGCAGATTGCAGATGTGTGTAAGGGAATGCAATCACAGCTATGTGTAGTGTGTGGAGGAGAAGCTCTACCAAGTGGCCTGCCAGCATTGACTCCTGTCCTCTGCTCTACCAGCAGTGACCCCTTTCCTCCTTCCTGCTGGGTACAAATAGCAGAGCCCCTCCTTCATATACTGCACATAGCTGAGATTGCATTCCCTTACACACAGCTATGAACTGCACAATGTATAGCTGGCTCCTATGTTGCAGTTCTGACCTGCAAACTTCCCCGGTCAGAACAGCAGCGCAGCTGCAATAGCCAGCTACACAGTGTGCAGATTGCAGATGTGTGTAAGGGAATGCAATCACAGCTATGTGTAGTGTGTGGAGGAGAAGCTCTACCAAGTGGCCTGCCAGCATTGACTCCTGTCCTCTGCTCTACCAGCAGTGACCCCTTTCCTCCTCCCTGCTGACCACTGTCCTCTGCTCTACCAGCAGTGACCCCTTTCCTCCTCCCTGCTGACCCCTGTCCTCTGCCTGTTGAGCCCTGTCCTCTGCTCTGCTGACCACTGTACACTGCCCTGCTAACTCCTGTCCTATGCCCTTCTAACTCCTGTCCTATGCTCTGCTAACCTCCTGTACTCTGCTCTGCTGACCCTGTGCTCTGCCCTGCGGACCCTTATTATCCACCCTACTGACCCCTGTCTTCAACCCTGCTGACTCCTGTCCTATGCTCTGCTAACCTCCTGTACTCTGCTCTGCTGACCCTGTGCTCTGCCCTGCGGACCCTTATTATCCACCCTACTGACCCCTGTCTTCAACCCTGCTGACTCCTGTCCTATACTCTGCTAACCCCCTGTACACTGCTCTGCTGACCCCTGTGCTCTGCCCTGCGGACCGCTGTTATCTACCCTGCTGACTCCTGTCCTACGCCATGATAACCCCTGTGCTCCATATATGTATATTGAAATATATTGAATATGGCCAAAACTGTAGTATTTCAAATATAGGTCAATATATTTGGGAAGAATATTTTTCAAAAATGTTTAAAATATATTTTTCTTCCATGTGGGTTCCCTGTCCGATTCACCCGGTGATTGACACCCCTAATCGCCAATAGCGGTGCAGGTATGGCGGCGTGCGCCCCCTACCCAAAAATGTAAATCATGTGTGTGTGTATATATATATACGTGATTTTGTGCAGCCCTGCCGCCCTGTAGCGGTACTCCTGGGCGGCTGGCAAGCGGTTAAGTTCACAGACAAATAAAATGCATCATCTAGAAAAGTTGTGTCGGCTTTTGATGCCTCTAAAATCCTCCGCCATTTGTACTCTCCTACATTCCTAACTTGGTGGCGGCAGTTTGGGCCATTGTGTACTTTTTGGAACTTTTCGAATTAATCAGAGTGCATGTGTCAGAGTTAGTAATTACGAATTGATTGCCCAAGGTGAGTCTCATCAGTCGAAGTAATTTAAGTACATTTAACTGACTAATGTGTGCTAAGTAAACGCGGGGCATTACCGGGACAGTGATGAAGTCCAGGCACTAAAATCAATAGATTTGCCTTCCGGGTATATAGAATAGAGAATGCCAAATGTGTTCTGGAGACGTGCCGCTGATGCGGGAAAAGCAGGGGCCCCATTTACACCTTGCTGAGCTTAAACATAAATAATGGTGTTTATCTTTTATCCAATTAGCAAGCGGGACGTCCTCAGCACATTCAGTAATTTGCTACAAATTGCCGTGATGAATGAGGCCCAAGTGGTGGACTGGTGGTGGCAGGTTTTTTTTTTTTTCTCCTGTTGAATGTAATTCATTTTTGAGCTCTTTGTGACAATTTTATTGCATGTTTGGCATCTGAAGGTTTTAAAGGACTTTAAATTGGACGGCTCCGGACAAAATACATGTGACGGGAGTCACTTTGGGTGGGGGGGCCATGGAACACAGCTCACTTTGGAGAGGTGGGGAGACCCCTGTCTCAGCTCTCCATATCCCTATTATGTGTAAGTCACCCTGTGCCTGTTAGGGGTACAGGGTGATCTGTCCTAATATTGTGTAGACATGTCTAGGAGATGGGGGGGTTGTGGATTGTTTGGTGTTATGTGGTTGCATCCCATTGTTCTATTGTGTGTCTGGCTTGGGAGCAAAGTATTATGGGATGTATGTGTTTATGGGTATTGGCTTGGTGGGGGGGTGTCTCCAGCAGCCCTCCCTCCTGATGGGAATGTCTGCTGGTGTGTCTCTTGTTACTAAATGTAGATTGCCCTGCCCTGTGTCATTATGCGGGGGGGTTTATGGAAGTTTGCCCATTTTTTTCCCCCCAATCAGTCTGGCATAGTCATGGCAGATAAAGGTAGGAAAAGTCGTGAACGGTTAGGAGAATCCATCCTGGACCATAGATATCCGTTAGCCATGGGCTTCACATATATACCCACAGGCCACTTTATTAGGTTTACCTTGCTCATACCGGGTTGGACCCCCTTTTGCCTTCTGAACTATCTTCATTCTTCGTGGCATAGATTCAACAAGGTATTGATAACATTTCTCAGAGATTTTGGTCCATATCGACATGATGGCATCACGCAGTTGCTGCAGATTTGTCGGCTGCACATCCATGATGGGAATCTCCCATTCCACCACATCCCAAAGGTGCTCTATTGGATGGAAATCTGGTGACTGCGGAGGCCAATGGAGTGCAGTGACCTCATTGTCATGTTCCAGAAACCAGCTGGAGATGATTGGAGCTTTCTAACATGGTGCCTTATCCTGCTGGAAGGAGCCGTCAGAAGATGGGGACACTGGAGTCATAGAGGGATGGACATGGTCAGCAACTATACTCAGGTGGGCTGTGGTGTTTAAACAATGCTCAGTTGGTACTAAGGGGCCCAAAGTGTGCCAAGAAAATATCCCCCACACCATGACACCACCACCAGCCTGAACCGTTGATACAAGGCAGGATGGATCCACCACACCATGACACCACCACCACCAGCCTGAACCGTTGATACAAGGCAGGATGGATCCACCACACCATGACACCACCAGCCTGAACCATTGATACAAGGCAGGATGGATCCTCCACACCATGACACCACCACCACCAGCCTGAACCATGGATACAAGGCAGGATGGATCCACCACACCATGACACCACCACCACCAGCCTGAACCATTGATACTAGGCAGGATGGATGCACCACACCATGACACTACCACCACCACCAGCCGGGACCATTGATACAAGGCAGGATGGATCCATGCTTTCATGTTGTTTACACCAAATTCTGACCCCACCAGCTGAATGGAACAGCTGAAATCGAGACTCATCAGACCAGGCAACATTTTCCAATCTTCTATTGTCCAATTTTGGTGATCCTGTACGAATTGTAGCCCCCATTTCCTGTTCATAGCTGACAGGAGTGGCCCCCGGTGTGGTCTTCTGCTGCTGTTGCCCATCTGCTTCAGGGTTGGACATGTTGTGCATTCAGAGATGGTATTCTGCATACCTTGGTTGCAACAAGTGGTTATTTGAGTTACTGTTGCCTTTCTATCATCCTCAACCAGTCTGCCCATTCTCCTCTGACATCAACAAGGCATTTTCCTTCACACAGCTGCCTCACTGGATATTTTCTCTTTTTCGGACCATTCTCTGTAAACCCTAGAGATGGTTGTGCATGAAAATCCCAGTAGAGCAGTTTTTGAAATACTCAGACCAGCCCATCTGGCACCAACAACCATGCCACGTTCAAAGTCACTTAAATCCTCTTTCTTCCCCATTCTGATGCTCAGTTTGAATTTCAGCAAGTCGTCTTCCCCACGTCTAGAGTCCTAAATGCATTGAGTTGCTGCCATGTGATTGGCTGATTAGCAACTTGTGTTACCGAGCCATTGAACAGATGGATCTAATAAAGTGGCCGGTGAGTGTACATAAATGGGGTATAAGGCCATAAATGTATCCAAGGGGTACATGAGACAACTGGACTTACCCCAGATGGTAGTCCTCAAGCATTGTGAGAGCGCTCCCAGCACAGAGCAGTGGTGCACCATGGACCTTTGTGTTAGAAGGCTTCCAGGAGGTTGAATAGGGGATTGTGGGTTTTTTTTAAGTTCAGGAACTCCAGTATACCCGGCTTATTTTCCTTGCTTCATGATATGCTGTTCCTTTCATGCGGTGCCACCTCCACCAATAATCTGCTGTACTATAATCTGCTGTTGCTCTGTGTGGCTTGCTGATGAATTCTGCTGATACGGGAGATATATTTCCAAGTGGTCCTTTCTACAAACGCTTGAGAGGACTGTCAGAGACTGCAGACCTAATAGAGGAAATGAGGGTCGGAGAGTGAGGACCTAATAGAGTAAATGAGGGTCAGAGAGTGAGGACCTAATAGAGGAAATGAGGGTCAGAGAGTGAGGACCTAATAGAGGAAATGAGGGTCAGAGAGTGAGGACCTAATAGAGTAAATGAGGGTCAGAGAGTGAGGACCTAATAGAGGAAATGAGGGTCGGAGAGTGAGGAGAGGACACATTGTCGGCTGGGGATATGCTGGAGAAGGCAATACGAAACTGGGAAGATGAGGCAGGTAGAGACCAATGCTATTACCCTAATGAATGTTCCTACTACAGAAGGCCACACATCATATACCAAAGGGCTGCATGTGGCCCTTGGGCCCCAGGTTGGGCACCAGGACCTCAAACTCTAAGTAAAATGTACAGCAGTTTAATTTTTTTGCCTCCCCAGAATTTAGTTTTATGACTTGTTGTTCCTGACATTGGATCTGCTATTTGTCCATTTTCTGTATTGGCTCAGCTCACAATCAGAAACAGAAATGTTGAATATACATTTACGGTACTCTCGGAATCCCTGCCAAGCCTTCCAGAATTTCTTCTGGGACTACCAATGGTACTGTCAGAATCCCTGCCAGGAAGGACTTCCAATGGTACTTGCAGAATCCTTGCCAACACTTCCAATGATAATTGCAGAATCTCTGCCAGGAAATGCTTCCAATTGTGCTTGCAGAATCCCTGCCAGGACTTGCGAAGTTTTCAGTAACAATAATGGGAATGTCCTCTAGCTAGGAAGGGTATTTATGCTCCAGCCTTTGAAGCCACTGGTGCTGTGTCTTATTGCCAGCCACCTTTGTGCTTTATGGGCAGTACAGTGGCCAAGTGGTTAGCCCTTTTGCCTGGCAGCATTAGAATCACCGCTTTGAATCTCAATCATGGCACTGCCTGCCTGGAGTTTGCATGTTCTTCCTGTGCCTGTGTGGGTTTCCTCCCACATTCCAAAGACGTGCTAGTATGTTAATTGGCCCCTATCTAAATTGGCCCTAGTATGTGAGATATGGAGCTTAGATTGTAAGCTCCTGATGGCAGGGACTGATGTGAATGTGTAATACATATGTAGAGCACTGCGTATATTGATGGTGCAGTAGAAATACCTGTAATAAATAATTATTTCCTGTGAGATTGCCTGACCATTGCCAACATGGACTAACCTGAAAGCTGTCTTGCTTGCTGCATGTCTAGACCTGTGCTTGACATTGATTTCTCTCCCATATTCAGCCCTGTGAACAGTCTGTGCAATATAGCCCCTTCATGCTAGCCCTCACCCCCTTCAGGGGGGGATTTCCTGAGGGCCACGATCTGGTGGCAGTTTGCAGTGAAGTTGACCAAGACCACCAAGGTCTCTGTGACAGACCCAACCTGGACAGGGGCTTTTGGAGGGGACTGCAGGCTAGCCTCTTGCCTACTGACTATGGGCCCTGGCATCTGAGGGGAATTTTATTCTTTGGGAGGTGTGTGCCTGGGGGGACCTTTGGAGTAGTTTTACTTCAGATTCAAGTACATGTCTCCCCAAAACACACAGACTCTGAGAACTGGAGGACCTCTGTCCCAAACCAGCATTGACTGCTTCAACCCCCCCTAGGCACACACCACCAAAGAATAGTGCCCACTCAGATTCCAGTACCCATGGTCAGTAGGCAAGAGGCTAGCCTGCAGTCCCCTCCAGAAGCCCCTTTCCCAGTTAGGTCTGTCACAATCTCCAGCTCATCTTCACCTTTAGAGGCTCTGGTGAAAACCAACTGTCTTTGCTAGGGGCCACCATAACATATACACAGCCCAGTATTAGTTTTCTGGTGGCCTTTATCCTGACTGAAGTTCTTTTATTGTTTGTCACCAGACCACCAGCTATTATTATTATTATTATACAGTATTTATAAAGCCCAATAGTTTGCTCAGCGCTGTACATTACAAAGGGGGACAGAACATGTGACAGAACAATACCAATACAATGCAAAACACGAGGGGATTGAGGGCCCTGCTCCTTGGAGCTTACAATCTAGGAGGGAGGGGATGGTGGTCCAAGGGGAGATAGCTGTGGGGGATGGGGTGGTAGGAAGAGTGGAGGAGGTCAGCAAGTTAGCAGGGGGTGGGGTAGGCTTCCCTGAAGAGGTGGGTTTTCAGGGTGTGCCTAAAGGAGAGGAGAGTAGGTGATAATCTGATGGGTTGGGGCAGGGAGTTCCAGAGGATGGGTGACACCCTGGAGGCGGGCATGGGAGGAGGAGACCAGGGAACTAGAGAGAAGGAGGTCTTGTGTGGAGCGGAGTGTGCGTGTTGGGTGGTACTTGGATATTAGGTCGGTGATGTAGTTCGGGGCAGTATGGTGGACGGCTTTGTACGTCAGTGTTAGGATTTTGAATTTGATCCGTTGGGCAATCGGAAGCCAGTGGAGGGATTGGCAGAGGGGGGTGGAGGACACTGAGTGAAGGCCAGTGGAGGGATTGGCAGAGGGGGTGGAGGACACTGAGTGGAGGCCAGTGGAGGGATTGGCAGAGGGGGGTGGCGGAGATGGAACGGTTGGAAAGGTGAATGAGTCTGGCAGCCGTATTCAGGATGGACTGAAGCGGGGATAGCCAGCGGCGAGGCAGACCAGTGAGGAGGGAGTTGCAGTAGTCGAGTCGTGATATGATGAGGGAGTGGATGAGCTGTTTAGTGGTTTCTGGGGTTAGGAACGTGCGGATTTTGGCGATGTTGCGGAGGTGGAGTCTGCATGTTGCGGAGGTGGAGTCTCCATGTTGCGGAGGCGGAGTCTGCATGTTGCGGAGGTGGAGTCTGCACGAGTTTGTTAAAGATTGGACTTGGGGCTGGAAGGATAGGTTGGAGTCCAGAATGACACCAAGTACTCTGGCCTGCGGGGCAGGTTTGATGGTGGCGTTGTTGGACATGATGGAGAAGTCAATGGGGGGTGGTGTCCGGGCTGTTGGGAAGACAAGAAACTCGGTTTTGGAGAGGTTCAGTTTAAGGAAGTGGAGTGACATCCAGTCTGATATGTCGCTCAGTAGGTGTGTGATTCGGGCGGAGACTGAGGGGGTGAGGTGGGGGGTTGAGAGATAGATTTGTGTGTCGTCGGCATAGAGGTGATAGTTGAAGCCGTGAGAGTGTATGAGTTGGCCAAGGGAGGAGGTGTAGATGGAGAAGAGAAGGGGCCCGAGGACAGAGCCTTGAGGGACCCCAACAGAGAGGGGGAGTGAGGGGGAGGTGGTAGCATTATAGGTAACGCTGAAAGAGCATTGTGACAGGTAGGATGAGAGCCAGGAGAGAGCGGAGTCTCTGAGGCCGAGGGAGTGTAGTTTTTTGAGGAGGACTGAGCCGGCTTTTGCCGCATTACAGGTTTACTTTAAAAACTATGATCTTAACATTATCGCAAAAAAGAACAATTGCATATGCCCAACAGTGCTATTTAAATATCATAACCTTCCATGTCTCATGTTTTAATTTGGCAGTATGCACATAGCCACGGTGCGTCATTGTCTGATTTTTTCTGGCTCTGTAAGTTTGGTGCCATTAGTTTTAGCTATTATAAAAATAAGAAAAGCGCCAAAATAACCTCCTAAAAAATATATATATATATATATACAACAAAGCTGCAAACCTAACCCAGAAAAAGGTGCATAATACAGATGAATATAGGAATGTGCTGAAAATTGTGCAAAAAGTAAAACATTATAAAGTCACATCATAAAGCATAGTGTCCAAATAAAATTGTGTAAAGTCCAAAAAAATCCATGCAAATAAAAATAAAATTAAATCTGAAATCCGTGTTTAAAAAATAACACCTTGATAGTATCCACCCAGGGACGGACTGACCATTTAGAAACTCAGGCACTGCCCGAGGGCCCGGGGTCAGTAGGGGGCCCCTTGAGATGTCCCTGGTACCTTTTTCATATGCTTTTTTGAGTTTGGGCAAGGACACAGGGGCCCCATGATCCCCTATTGCCCGGGGGCCCCATGAGCTGTCAGTCCGCCCCTGTATCCACCACCAAATGAATTGAATAAACTCACCAGAGCTATATGCTGATCAAATTATAAATCAGCATAAGCACTATTGCTCTGGGAGCAGGGGCGGACTGACCATTCGAGCACTGGGCACTGCCCGAGGGCCCGGGGTCAGTAGGGGGCCCCATGAAATGCCCCTGGTAACTTTTATAGGCTTTTTTGGGTGTGCTTTGAGTGTGGGCAAGGACACAGGGGCCCCATGAACCCTTATTGCCCGGGGGCCCCATGAGTTGTCAGTCCGCCCCTGTCTGGGAGCGATGATTTGCAGAAAATTCCAAAGTCTGGGAGCAATACTCTGCAGCAAGGCACTCCGCACAGATGAAACCACTCAATATGATCACCTTCTTTCCATAGGATATGGCAGTACTCAGGGAATTAAGAAAGGACATTCATGGTGCAGTATGTTTGAAACCACATAGTTTATTAAAACAAGTAACAAACTCACAAAAATGTTGTCCCAGCCGACACCAGCAATGACAGCCTTCCATCTGCAAAAGACGAGCCCCGCTCACCGCGGATCAAGCTGCCTTTGGGCAGATGGAAGGCTGCCATTGCTGGTGTTGGCTGGGACACCATTTTTGTGAGTTTACTTGTTTTAATAAACTATGTGGTTTTACACATACTGCACCACGAATGTCCTTTCTTAATTCCCTGAGTACTGCCATATCCTATGGAGAGAAGGTGATCATATTGAGTGGTTTCATCTGTGCTGAGTGCCTTGCTGCAGAGTATTGCTCCCAGACTTTGGAAATTTCTACAAATCATCGCTCCCAGAGCAAGAGCGCTTATGCTGATTTATAATTTGATCATCATATAGCTCTGGGGAGTTTATTCAATTCATTTAGTGGTGGATTTTTTGAACACGGATTTCGGATTTAATTTTATTTTTATTTGCGTGGATTTTTTTGGACTTTACACAATTTTATGTGGACACTATGTCAAAGTCCTACCTTTTCCCAGAGATTGTGCTGCTTCATGTACTGGCGTCCATCTTGGGTTTCTGCAGAGCATGGTGGGAGGCTTTTATGCCTTTAGGCCTCTGAAGTCCCTCCCCCAGAGGGGTGTGGCTAATTACATATAAGCCTGTGATCCGCACATGCCCTTTGCACTTGTGTCTTGTGTCTTGGTGTTGCTACAGCTCTGTTCATACTCTCGTGACTCTTCTGGTATCTGACTCGGCTTGTGACTAGACCATTCTCTGTGTTTTCCTTTGATCTGACCTTCCGTTGCTGAACCCGGCCCGTGACCTGTGATTCTTGTCCACCGTTCTGTACCGTTTTGTCCGGTTGTTGTCGACCCGGCCTGCCTGACTACGCTATTGTCATTCCTACCAGCTACACGCCATTGGCGGCGGCCATTACTGCAGCCGGGGTGTCTCGGGGCCGCGACCTGGTTCTTGGCTGCGTCAAGTCCATCTCCACCATCAGGGGCCCTGGTGAAGGGTAGCCTGGGACTTAGACTCCGCGCCCTGAAGGACTTCGGTCTGTGGGTGGTGGTTGTCGTCAGTCAGTGCGTTACCCTGCCACTAGGCCTACCTGTCCGTTCCACAGCCCCTGCCCTGACACACTATGCTTTATGATGTGACTTTATAATTTTTTATTTTTTTGCACAATTTTCAGCGCATTCCTATATTTATCGCCATTAGTTTTAGCACTGTGGTGTCAGCACTGATAACTTAAACTATCAACAGTCTCCACAGTTCTTAACTACTAAAACATTTATTACTCCTCACCCAACCCTGTCCCTATCCCTTGATATAGGAGGTAGTATCAAAAAGTTTTGAGACTAACTCTTTTTACAAGAAAGTACTTTATTTATCTACATTTACACACTATCACCTTGAAAATGGTCCCCTTGCACAGCAATACAGTGCTCCCTGCCACTTCTGGAATGAGTCCTGGAAGTCTTCTTTTCGAAGTGTGTCAAGCACCTTCAGCTATGGATCTCTGCAATGTTGTCAAAGCAGCGACCTTTGAGCTGGGTCTTCATCTTCCGGGAAGAGGGCAAAGTCCGCAGGAGCCAAAGCTGGTGAGTAGGGTGGGTGCGGAAGTGAGATCATTGCAGCCTGGGGATGAACTTGGCAGAAACACGGCACGTGTTCAAATCATACCTGAGGATTGCCTGAACTGCTCCATATGGCACACCGACATTGGCAGCAATGTTGAGGATTGTTCTCCGACAATCATCATGCACAAGTTGCCAAATGGTTTAGACATTTCAACATTTTTGAGGGTGAAGGTCTTCATCTTCCAGTAATGTTTTTCCACTCTTGAAGCGTGAGTGAGTGCCACTCAAAACATCTCAAACGACTCATTGCAGCATCGCCTTAAACTTGCCGAATCATGTCAAACATCTCAGCGGCAAATTTGCCCGGTTTCACACAGAATTTCACATTTGCTCTTTGCTCTAACTTGCCGTCCATGATGAAATAGCAGACGTGGTAATGCATGTGGTCAGAATAGCACCAGTTGCACAGCTCCCGATGTACACAGGACGATGTTTTTTACAGAACACTGACTTATGAAGGTCAGTGCTCCCTATGACTAGGCTTGCAGCCTTGAGCTGGCATCTGTTGGCGTTTTACAAAACTAGTTTCAAAACTTTTTGCTACCACCGCGTATAACCCCCAACCGTCACTATCGGTGAGCTCTTAGCTCCTTTCTAACACTTAAATACTCTCCTAAACCCTAACATGGGGCCAGGTCACAATTGTGGCCCATGTAGATACTCCTATATCTCCAGACTATTTATTAGCTTCCCAGCCACCATCTGGGCACCTCTCTCCAGGGATTGGCCAGGCCCTGATCAGTATTCATGCTGGTTATTTGAATTTTCCCTCCATCTTCTAGGGGAAGAAACATCTTCTATAGGCAGGGGGAAGCAATGAAACTCCCAGCCTATGAAACCCTGAACAGACCAGATCAAACAATCACTGATCCCTTAATTGCAGAAGGAGCCAAAAACTAACTACCTAGAATCCTACACTAGCAGGGTACTACACAGGTATGTTCTTAGTTGAAAGGGTTTTAGTACATGAAGGGGTCTCTTTAAAGTGTTTTTCCAACCAACTTGAGATAACTTCTACTTTGCTTTTGTTACCTATTCCCATTAACATAGCATAACTTACCTATTTGTTTCTAATGACCTCAAAAGTACTTCTATTTAAAGGTGTCAAAAGGCTCTGCATGGGGCCACTGTCTTCCCATCTCTACGGGCTCTTCTGTCTGTAGCACTACCCCTTAGGAGTCGCTACGTTTTTGGGTCCTTCTACAGTCCTGCACAGCCAGGCAACATGCATCTTCTTCCTCCACGCTTACATACTGAGACAGTAAACAGTCCTTGAGCATAGTTTAAGGGGTATTGAACTTGGATGGGGTAAGGGTTGTATGGGATGCCCACAGTAAGCTGAGGACAGCTTCTTAGCAACTATGTACAAGTCCAAAGATAGAACTTCTCTTCTAGGAGATGCTCTCCAGCCTCTCCTGGTGTTCCACCCTAGACCCCAGATAAACCATCTTCTTTTACCCAACTGTCTAGAGGAATCCCTGGGCAAGGGGATCCAGTGGCTGCTATTGAAAGTGTTAACAGTTCCAGGTATGGAGCTAGTCAGGTTTCTCACCAGAATGCTCTTTCCCCTTAAATAGCCCAGGGGGTGTAGGATTACTCAGTCCTTGCCTGTGAGCAGGTTGGGTTAGTGACTGCCTTCAGTCCTTCTGCTGGGCTGGCTCTTCCCTGGCTCCACAGGTGGTCCTCCCTCCGGGGACTGTTGAAGCTGAGTGATACTTCTTTTCCAGGACTGTAGGTAGGCCCTTTCCCACTGGGCCCCCTTCCAGGCCCCTGCATTATAGCCTTCTTCATATCTTCCACCCAAAACCTCCTCCTTCTGAGCAGGCTCAGTCATACTTAAAGGCTGTCCTGACCCCATGCCAAGCCTTCTGCATCTTAGCCTTCTTCATATCTTCCACCCAAACCCTCTTCCTGCTGAGCAGGCTCAGTCATACTTAAAGGCTGTCCTGACCCCATGCCAAGCCTCCTGCCTGGGGATAGGTCAGAATCCCTTAAGTATGCAGATCAGCCCCTCCTCACCCCGTCCACTGCTTCTAAAATCTTCTCCAAGTTTCTAGAGCAGGGGGAGGCATCAGGAAACTGATCTGCAGAGCCTCTCAGCCCTGACCTAAAACTGACCCTCTAATTCAGCCCAGGCTGCTACTCAACCTTTCTAACTAAAATAAATGTAACTAGCTCCCCCTGGCTATCTAGAGGGGCGCTACATGAGTGATGAGTGAATCCCCCTTGGTTTAATTTGCTATCTAGAGAGGTGCTACATGTCCTAATGTGGGTTGCAGGTTTGGAGAGCATTGCAAAACCAAATGTGGTCAGCTAAAATGTTTACAGGGACTAGACGTCTCGCATATTGAATAGATAGAAGATCTGGGTTTGTTTAGTTTGGAGGAAAATAAATGACTGTTTAAGTACAAAGGACAAGGGAACATCAGCTACTGATTGAGGGAGAAGGAAGAAATTCTATAGGGAATTCCCCACTGCATGAAGCAGTAATGGCAAAATCAATATCGGAAGGCTTCCGTTCTTTCCTTACATCCAATGGTAACCAAAGTTCTATTTATCAGAGATGACATGGAAAAAGCACTATGCAGGATTTCTTTTTTTATTTAAAAATATTTGATTTATTAGAACCCATCGTGCTTTGCTGGGGTTTTTTTGCCTTCTTCTGGATCAACTGTGGGAGTAGGATTATAACTTTTTTTTTTTAATGGTTTAACTGGATGGACTTTTGTCTTTTTTCAGCCAGACTGACTATGTAACTATATGTAACAGTATATACGAAGGCATTCTGCATATAAGGTTTTCTAGACCATCAGTATCATAAAAAGTAGAAAAGTGAATCTGTTTGTTCAACATGAAAAAAAACATAATCTGCCTGAATCTGGAGAATCTTGTTCAAAATTCAGAAAACTTAGAGGTGAATCCCATTGAGGTCTATGAAGGAGGAATGCTGTTGTTAAATTATGGCCATTTTGAGGGATAACAGACAAACTAGTCAAAAAGATATGGGTAGCTGGGCTCTGCCATGGGGGACTTCTACCAATGCAAAATAAATAAATAAAATTACTGCACAGCAGATAGAGGATCTTTTCATGTGGCTTCGAGGTCAACATTGAAGAGTGGGAGGGAGATTTGTCCCAGTGTTGGGTAAAGGCTGTCTGAAGGACGTATCTAAGACGTTGTCCAGTTATTAGTGAGGCCAGAATGGTGATTGTGATCATTAAGGACTGTGAGGGTCCAGATATAAAAGTATATCATTCACATTCAATCAGTTCTTTTCAACATGTTCACCAATTTGGAGGCCTTTAAAGTTGGAGTTTCCACGTGTTTGTACTACTAGGGCAGGGTCTCCAAACTTTCTAAACAAAGGGCCACTTTACATTCCTTTAAATCAGAAGGGGGCCAGACTGTGGCCAGTGGGAGAATACAATGTCCTTGTGTCAGTGGGAGTAAAAAATTCCCCATCATTGGTGTCAGTGGATGGAATAGTGCCCCATCATTGGTATCAGTGGAAGGAATGGTGCCCCATCATTGGTATCAGTGGGAGGAATGGTGCCCCACCATTGGTATCAGTGGGATGGATAGTACCCCATCATTGGTATTAGTGGGATGAATAGTGCCCCATTATTGGTGTCAGTGGGAGGTATAGTGCCCTATCGTTGGTGTCAGTGGGAGGAATTGTAATCCATTGTTGGTGTCAGTGGCAGGTATAGTGCCCTATCATTGGTGTCAGTGGGAGGAATAGTGCCCCATTGTTGGTGTCAGTGGGAGGAATAGTGCCCCATCATTGGTATCAGTGGGAGGAAGAGTGCCCCATCATTGGTATCAGTGGGAGGAATAGTGCCCCATCATTGGTATTAATGGGATGAATAGTGCCCCATCATTGGTATCAGTGGGAGGAATAGTGCCCCATTGTTGGTGTTAGTGGGACGAATAGTGCCCCATCATTGGTATCAGTGGGATGAATGGTGCCCCATCATTGGTGTCAGTGGGAGGAATAGTGCCCCATCTTTGGTATCAGTGGGAGGAATAGTGCCCCATCATTGGTGTCAGTGGGAGGAATAGTGCCCCATCATTGGTATCAGTGGGAGGAATAGTGCCCCATCATTGGTATCAGTGGGAGGAATAGTGCCCCATTGTTGGAGTCAGTGGGAGGGAGGAAGAGTGCCCCATCCTTGGTGTCAGTGGGAGGAATAATGCCCCAAGGGCCAGATAAAAGTAAACAAAGGGCAGCAGTTTGGAGACCACTGTACTAGAGGTTCACCAGCTATTGCATACAAAATGGAAGATAGGGTGCACCCATGTGTAGCCCCCTTGCAGACAGAAGAAACAGCTAATGTCCAGCCTTTTGCACTTATCTTAGCAGCTGGATGAGAATAGAGTAGTTGAAATCATTGCAAGAAATCTGGACCAAATCCAAATCTTCAAAAAGTGAACTGCACAAGTCCCACTCTACTAGGTTGGGAGTCTTAGTAGCACCCGGAAAGACCGCAGCCCGTGTACCAACCACATTGGCTGAGATTAGTATTTTTTCCGGGAATGTATCTGGTTTGGTCTGGATGAATCATAATTAGTAATACCTTCATACAGATGAAGTGATAGGACATTTGACATGATTTTTATATCAAAGAATGGGTCTTTTGGGTTAAGAATTTTTGTTTGGTTTTGGGAGAAGGAGTATTAAGTCTTCCTATTAACCCTTAAGACGGTAGAGTAAGAGTTTCCAAGGCAGCATGATAAAATTTGAGGTCAGGTACTAGTGAGTTCTGGTAGGTAGCATAAAAATCTTTGGCCAAATAAAAAGGAAGGCCCGGAGTAAGAAAAAAGAAGACCTGAACGAAGGGCCGGCATGACAGGGGTTAAAGGGGGTTTGGAGAGGCAGAGTCCCATTAGCATAAGGGGGAGTCAAGATAGTTAAGGAAGAAGTGGGTGGAGCTACGAGGGGCAGTCTTACAGGGTGTGGCAGGGGTTTTTTTTTCAGTCTGGAGAGAGTTTTCACAGGGCAAACTTCCCTCCCGCCCGACCGTTGTTTTATGGTCTGTCTGGGTGGTGGTTGTGCCATATTGGTGCTGGGGGGATGTCCGGCGGGGTGCAAGGTCCTCGTTGGTTAAGGTGGGCACAAGAAAAGGCACTTTGTAGGAACCTGTCTGAGGTACGGCTTCCAGTTGTTCTGCTGGGGGGTATCTGCGGTGGTGTCTCCGAGTCGGTGATGTTGTGGCTGGAGGCCTAGTTAAGCAGGACGCAGGTTTTCGTTTTTCTTGATGCCTATTGGGACCTTGCAGAATGTATGCTTATACTGTGTTTTCTGTTATTTCAAATGTTATTTATTGATGGTTATAATAAACGGCTGGTTTTGAAGGCCATTAACTCCATTTGTTGTCAGTGCGGTTATTTAGGTTAAGGATTGGGGGGTAGGTATAGTTTGAGTGGGACTTACAAGCCATCTTTAGTCCCCTGGTCATGGCTTTCAGGATTTCATGTCTTGTGAGGAGCCTCTGGTCATTGAGTCTGTGTTTGAGAAAACTGGGGTAAGGGAATGTCTTCAAGTTTGCAAGTGATATCTGATAGCATATGGCTTGTTATAGAGGTGAAGGGTTGGCCTAAAAAGTCTTTGAAGACCTCTTGCTGCTGGTCAGTTAAAATTGGACCCTCGAGGAGACAGTAATGATGTAAAAGAAGAAGGTTTAATCTCACAGTGGTAAGAGAAGCAAAGAGCTTTCCACGGTCTTACTCAGATACTTTTCAGTCTTGAAAACAACAGCTTAGATGAAGTGAATGTCATTGTGCATTCCAGTTCAAAGCTTAAGGTTTGCTCAGGTGCGGACTGACAACTCATGGGGCCCCGGGCAATAGGGGATCATGGGGCCCCTGTGTCCTTGCCCAAACTCAAAAAAGCCTATAAAAAAGGTACCAGGGACATCTTATGGGGCCCCCTACTGACCCCAGGCCCTCGTGCAGTGCCCGAGTTTCCAAATGGTCAGTCCACCCCTGGGTTTGCTGCAATTTCGGGTTTTGCATTTTGAGTCAAGGCATCTATGGCTGCTTTCCTCCATACTGGGACAATGCAAATGGTAAAGCCATTCCTTCCAAAGATGAGGTCCCATTATTCGCTTTATCGCCTTTATGGCAAGGGACAAGCATTTTTGCTTAAAGCAGTGCTCCAGTTTAAAAAAAAATTCTACCATGCAGTGGGGCTGGGCCCCCACGTCATAAATCGACTGCTCGTCTTTTCTAAGGGTGAGGACTCGCCTGACCTGTTGATCCTATGGAAAACCACACCCCCCCCACGGTTTAGCGTTGGACTGTTCCTGTGCTGTGGAGCGTGCATTGAGTGTGCTGACATCAGGAACAGCTCATTTACAAGACCACTGGACCCTGGGGGGGTGGGGTAGGAGTTGAAACAATCGGTCTTGTGTGGGAAGGATCAGCGGGTCAAGTGAGTATCTTTGGTGTCCTCTCCCCTAGAACAAGTCAAGCATGTGACCTGTGCAGTGCCTGCACAGCCCCACTGCATGGGCCAAAAAAACATTTTCCCGGATTTCTGCTTTCAAGCATTATTTCCAGTTTTAGCTGAGAAAAGTGGAAACATAATGCTGGACCTACAATGTTACCTAATTAGTCCAAAGACATGCTGGGAGGTTATTGGCTCCTGTCTAAATTGGCCCTAGTATGTGTATGTATGAATGTGAGTTAGGGACCTGGAAGGTGGAGGAAGTGTCCGGACTGGAAGGGGGAAAAAGTGTCCGGACTGGAAGGGGGAAAAAGTGTCCGGACTGGAAGGGGGGTGAAGTGTCCGGACTGGAAGGGGGGTGAAAGTGTCCGGACTGGAAGGGGGGGAAAGCGTCCAGACTGGAAGGGGGGGAAAGCGTCCAGACTGGAAGGGGGGGAAAGTGTCTCGATTGGAAGGGGGTGAAAGTGTCTGGACTGGAAGGGGGGGAAAGTGTCCGGACTGGAAGGGGGTAAAAGTGTCCGGACTGGAAGAGGGTGAAAGTGTCTGGATTGGAAGGGGGGAAAGTGTCCGGACTGGAAGGGGGGGGAAAGTGTCCGGACTGGAAGGGGCGAAAGCGTCCAGACTGGAAGGGGGGGAAAGCGTCCAGACTGGAAGGGGGGGAAAGCGTCCAGACTGGAAGGGGGGGAAAGTGTCCGGACTGGAAGGGGGAAAAAGTGTCCGGACTGGAAGGGGGAAAAAGTGTCCGGACTGGAAGGGGGTAAAAGTGTCCGGACTGGAAGGGAGAGAAAGTGTCCGGACTGGAAGGGGGTGAAAGTGTCCGATTTGGAAGGGGGGGGAAGTGTCCGGACTGGAAGGGGGTGAAAGTGTCTGGATTGGAAGGGGGCGAAAGTGTCTGGACTGGAAGGGGGGGAAAGCGTCCAGACTGGAAGGGGGGGAAAGTGTCTCGATTGGAAGGGGGTGAAAGTGTCCAGACTGGAAGGGGGGGAAAGTGTCCGGACTGGAAGGGGGTAAAAGTGTCCGGACTGGAAGAGGGTGAAAGTGTCTGGATTGGAAGGGGGTGAAAGTGTCCGGACTGGAAGGAGGGGAAAGTGTCGGGACTGGAAGGGGGGGGAAAGTGTCCGGACTGGAAGGGTGTAAAAGTGTCCGGACTGGAAGAGGGTGAAAGTGTCTGGATTGGAAGGGGGTGAAAGTGTCCGGACAGGAAGGGGGGGAAAGTGTCTGGACTGGAAGGGGGTGAAATTGTCCGGACTGGAAGTGGGTGAAAGTGTCCGAATAGGAAGGGGGTGAAAGTGTCCAGACTGGAAGGGGGTGAAAGTGTCCGGACTGGAAGGGGGGAAAGTGTCTGGGCTGGACGTGGTTAAAAAAACTTCTTAGATGGGTATTTTAGCAAACGCAATATACAGGGATACGGCAAATGGTATTGACACACACACATAGATCCCAACTCTCCCTGATTTCAAGGAACTGTCCCTCATTTAGAACAAAGTCCCTCTGTCCCTCCTTCCTCCTTATTTGTCCCTCATTTTGGTCTGATCTATGTAGCTGTGTATAAAATGCACCATTTATCTGTCAAAAAGTGTTTTTCAGTATTAAACATTTCATCCAATTTCAAAATTGCTGCATTTGTAAATTTCACAAGTCAATATAAAGAAATAGTAGTAGTAAAAAAAAAAGCACTTATGGGTTTACCCAATCTTTTTTTTTTAATAATTCTCTGTTAAGGTGGGCGTGGCTGGGGGTGTGTCCTATGCCTGTGTACTTTTGCTAATAGGTGTCCCTCATTCCCATCTCAGAAAGTTGGGAGGTATGCACACACATCCACACCCACACAGGTGAACCAGATGGACTGGCGTCTTTATTCAACTTACCAGCTATGTCCAGCCCAGGGGCGGACTGACCATTTGGAAACTCGGGCACTGCCCTAGGGCCCGGGGTCAGTAGGGTGCCCCATGAGATGCCCCTTGTACCTTTTTCATAGGCTTTTTTGCGTTTGGGCAAGGACACAGGAGCCCCATGATCCCCTATTGCCCAGGGGCCCTTATGAGTTGTGAGTCGGGCCCTGGTCCAGCCCTGGCCAAAAATGTTGAGAATGACACAAATATTCATTTACCTGCAAGGAAACCCGTGCGGTCATTGTTGCTTTGCACAAGAAGGGATTACCAGGCCAGGATGTTGCTGCTACTAAGACTGCACCTAAATCAACCATTTATTGGATCATCAAAAACTTCAAGAAGAGAGGTTCAACTGTGAAGAAGGCTTCAGGTCACCCAAGAAAACCCAGCAAGCACCAGGGCCGTCTCCTAAATTTGATTCAGCTGCGGGATCTTTGCCTAAGAACACAGCCATGAATAAAGATCCAAAAACATCCTCCGAGAGCAACTTCTCCCAACCATCCAAGATCAATCTAGTGATGAACAATGCCTTCTCCAGCATGATGGAGCACCTTGCCATAAGGCAAAAGTCATAACTAAGCGGCTTGGGGAACAAAACATTGAAATTTTGGGTCCATGGCCAGGAAACTCCCCAGATCTTAATCCCTTTGAGAACTTGTGGTCAGTCTTCAAGAGGCAGGTGAACAAACCCCCCCCCCCCCCCACACACACACAAATTCTGGCAAACTCCAAGAATTGATTATGCAATAATGGACGGCCATCAGTCAGGATGTGGCTCAGAAGTTGATTGACAACATGCCAGGGCGAATTGCAGAGGTCATGAAAAAGAAGGGTCAACACTGCAAATATTAACTCTTTGCATAAACTTCATGTAACTGTCAACCCACATGGAAGAAAAATATATTTGAAATTATTTTAAAAATATTCTTCCCAAATATATTGACATATATTTGAAATGCTACTATTTTGGCCGTATTCAATATATCTCAAAATATATATATATTCTGCATGGTGAAATGTGTTTTTATTACAAAATATATGACAAATATTTTTAAAAATACATTTCAAATATACTGTATGTCTTTAAAAGTACAAATCTACATTTTTGGAATGCATTACAAATATATGTAAAAATATATGATGTTAAATTGACTTTTTATATATTTGTATATATATACAAGTGAAACTCGAAAAATGAGAATCTGGTGCATTCATTAATTTATTTCAGTGCAGCAACTTAAAAGATGAAACTAATATATGAGACTCATTCCATGCAAAGCAAGATAGTTCAAGCCGTGATTTGTCATCATTGTGATGATTATGGCTTACAGCTCATGAAAACCCCAAATCCACAATCTCAGAAAATGAGAATATTCCATGCAATCAATAAAACACGGATTGTACATAGAACAATATCGCACCTCTGAAAAGTAGAAGCTGCATATGTACTCAGTACTTGGTTTGGGCCCCTTTTGAGCAATTACTGCCTCAATGCGGCGTGGCATGGAAGCTATCAGCCTGTGGCACTGCTGAGGTGTTATGGAAGACCAGGATGCTTCAATAGCGGCCTTCAGCTCTTCTGCATTGTTCGGTCTCATATCTCTCATCTTTCTCTTGGCAATGCCCTATAGATTCTCTATGGGGTTCAGGTCAGGTGAGTTTGCTGGCCAATCATGCACAGTCATCCCACGGTCATTGAACCAGGTTTTGGTGCTTTTGGCAATGTGGGAGGTGCCAAGTTCTGCTGGAAAATGAAGTCAGCATCCCCATAAAGCTCGTCTGTGGAAGGAAGCAGGAAGTGCTCCAAAATCTCCTAGTAGACGGCTGCGGTGACCCTGGACTTAATGAAGCACAGAGGACCAACACCAGCAGATGACATGGCTCCCCAAATCAACACAGACTGTGGAAACTTCACACTGGACTTCAAGCATCTTGCAGTGTGTGCCTCTCCATTCTTCCTCCATACTCGGGGTCCTTGGGCCTCTCCATTCTTCCTTCATACTCGGGGTCCTTGTGCCTCTCCATTCTTCCTCCATACTCAGGGTCCTTGTGCTTCTCCATTCTTCCTCCATACTCGGGGTCCTTGTGCCTCTCCATTCTTCCTCCATACTCGGGGTCCTTGTGCCTCTCTATTCTTCCTCCATACTCGGGGTCCTTGTGCCTCTCCATTCTTCCTCCATACTCGGGGTCCTTGGGCCTCTCCATTCTTCCTCCATACTCGGGGTCCTTGGGCCTCTCCATTCTTCCTCCATACTCGGGGTCCTTGGGCCTCTCCATTCTTCTTCCATACTCGGGGTCCTTGGGCCTCTCCATTCTTCCTCCATACTCTGGGTCCTTGGTTTCCAAATGAAATGCAAAAGTTGCTCTCATCAGAAAAGAGGACTTTGGACCACTGAGCAGCAGACCAGGTCTGTTTTTCTTTAGCCCAGGTAAAACGCTTCTGACGTTGTTTGTTGTTCAGGAGCAGCTTGACAAGAGGAATACGACATTTGAAGCCCATGTCCAGGATCCGTCTGTGTGTGGTGGCTCTTGATGCACTGACTCCAGCCCCAGTCCATTCCTTGTGAAAGTCCCCAACACTTTTGAATGGCCTTTTCCTGACAATCCTCTCCAGGCTGCGGTCATCCCTGCTGCTTGTGCACCTTTTTCTTCCACACTTTTCCCTTCCACATAACTTTCTATTAATGTGCTTTGATACAGCACTTTGGGAACATCCAACTTCTTCTGCAATTCCCTTTTGAGGCTTTCCCTCCTTATGGAGGGTGTCAGTGATGGTGTCAGGTCAGCAGTCTTTCCCATGATTGTGATTCCTACTGAACCAGACTGAGAGACCATTTAAATGCACAGGAACCCTTTGCAGGTGTTATGGCTGAATGAGCTGATTAGAGTGGGACACTTTGAGCCGAGATTATTCCACCTTTTCACAATATTCTCATTTTCTGAGATTGTGGATTTGGGGTTTTAATGAGCTGTAAGCCATAATCCTCACAATGATGACAAATCACGGCTTGAACTATCTTGCTTTGCATGGAATGAGTCTCATATATTAGTGTCACCTTTTAAGTTGCTGCACTGAAATAAATTAAGTTTTGCACCATATTCTCATTTTTCGAGTTTCACCTGTATATATATATATATACTGCATGTTGAAATGTTTTTTATATATTACAAAATATATGAATAATATTTTTCAAAATATATATTTTTTAAATGTATTCTTCAGATTTTTTTTTTAACACACATATGTATATACCGTATTTTTCGCCGTATAAGACGCACCTGACCATAAGACGCACCTAGGTTTTAGAGGCAGAAAACAGGAAAAAAAATTCTGAACTAATGGACTGCAGACACAGTACAGGAGATGACCAGAGACTGCAGACACAGTACAGGAGATGACCAGAGACTGCGGACATAGTACAGGAGATGGTCAGAGACTGCAGACATAGTACAGGAGATGACCAGAGACTGCAGACACAGTACAGGGATGACCAGAGACTGCGGACACAGTACAGGAGATGACCAGAGACTGCGGACACAGTACAGGAGATGACCAGAGACTGCGGACACAGTACAGGAGATGACCAGAGACTGCGGACACAGTACAGGAGATGACCAGAGACTGCGGACACAGTACAGGAGATGACCAGAGACTGCGGACACAGTACAGGAGATGACCAGAGACTGCGGACACAGTACAGGAGATGACCAGAGACTGCGGACACAGTACAGGAGATGACCAGAGACTGCAGACACAGTACAGGAGATGACCAGAGTCTGCAGACAGTACAGGAGATGACCAGAGACTGCGGACATAGTACAGGAGATGACCAGAGACTGCAGACACAGTACAGGGATGACCAGAGACTGCGGACACAGTACAGGAGATGACCAGAGACTGCGGACAGTACAGGGATGACCAGAGACTGCAGACACAGTACAGGGATGACCAGAGACTGCGGACATAGTACAGGAGATAACCAGAGACTGCGGACATAGTACAGGAGATGACCAGAGACTGCGGACACAGTACAGGAGATGACCAGAGACTGCGGACACAGTACAGGCGATGACCAGAGACTGCGGACATAGTACAGGAGATGGTCAGAGACTGCGGACACAGTACAGGAGATGGTCAGAGACTGCAGACATAGTACAGGAGATGAACAGAGACTGCAGACAGCACAGGGATGACCAGAGACTGCGGACAGTACAGGAAATGACTGCTGACCTTTGGGGAGGGGGGGGGAGAGCGGGTACCTGAATTTGACAGGTACCCGCTCTTACTTCCGCGTTGTTCTTTGATCTTACCTGTTCCTCTATCCAGCGGCGCGCTGTCTTCCCGGCTTCTGTAATGGCGCTCGACATGACAGCCGGGTGCCCAGTGCGCATGAGTGAGAAGCACTTGCGCTTTGTGATTGGTCCGGCGGCTTCTGGGACCTGTCATGTGTCCCAGGTACCGCCGTGCCATTCACAAAAAGCACCGCTTCTTGCGCATGCGCACTGGGCACCCGGCTGTCAAGCCCAGCACCCACACTACAGAAGCCGGGAAGACAGCGCGCCGCTGGATAGAGGAACAGGTAAGGTCAAAGAAAACCTGTCAAATTCAGGTACCCGCTCCCCACCTCCCCAAAGGTCAGCAGTCATCTCCATAAGGTCCCACTGCAGAGCTGAGCAGCCGGCCCAGTATTCTGACACGGCGGTGGTATGTATGTATGTATGTATGTGTATAGGTATGTACTGTATGTGTATATGTGTATATGTATTTATGTGTATATGTGTATAGGTATGTATGTGTATATGTATATATATATGTGTGTGTGTGTGTGTATATATATGTGTGTGTGTGTGTATATATATATATGTGTGTGTGTGTGTGTATATATATATATGTGTGTGTGTGTATATATATATATGTGTGTGTGTATATATACAGTCATGGCCGAAATTGTTGGCACCCTTGATATTTCTCCAGGAAATCATGTATTTCTCACGAAACGTATTGCATTAACACATGTTTTGCTATACACATGTTTATTCCCTTTGTGTGTATTGGGACAAAACAAAAAAAGGGAGGAAAGAAAGCAAATTCGACATAATGTCACACAAACCTCCAAAAATGGGCTGGA
>NW_028318762.1:857500-957500 GCF_062004578.1 Staurois parvus | reverse complement strand
ATCCCAAAAAGCACACACAGTCACAAGGAATCACAATTCAGGGTGATTACTACACACCTTCCAGCTTTCTCCAGTCATTGTCCAATGAAGGAGACTATCCTTCTCCATACCAGAACCCTCATGTGAAGTCCTACAGCAAGTTGGTCAGAAGATCACTTCAGGTCAGTGGCGTATTTACCACAACGCACACAAGGTATTTGCCTTGGGAGGCAATTTTCAGAGGGACAGCACCACCGCCTGCTGACAATGGCTTCCCCAACAAGCTCATCCAAGCTACCTGCTTCCCCCGCCGGCTCTCCTACAGGTTCCTCGCTCCTGCCCCAGCACTCTGGGCCAATTCACCTGTCCCTAGGATGCTGTAGTAGCGCTCTCTACCCTCTCCTCTCCCTCTGGAGCCATTCTTCACCAGCACAAAGCCGCCCTCATCACCAGCACTATGGTTGTGGGGCATGGCATCCCTGGCACAGCGGGCACAGCCAGAGGCATGCACAGGGAAGTGCCTGGAGAGGGAGACCACAGGCTGGGGAGGCTGCTGTCAGATCCTTCTCTACACAGCAGCTGTCATTGATGGTGGTGGTCACTGCCTGGGGGGGGAGGAATCAGTGGCTGGGTGCTGGGGGGGGGGGGTGTCGGGGAACTGGTCAGGGAAGGGGGTGGGGGCACCTGATTTTACTGTTGCCTAGTGGCTGCACAAGGGATAAATAAATACACCACTGCTTCAGGTCCTCGGCTCTGCCACAGCTGAGACCTCAAAGAAAAGCTATACAGCCTACTAGGGCAGCACCCCCACCCTGAGGCTTTGGAACCCTCCTTGCTGGGGAAAGGAGAACTTTCCCATGGCTTCAGACTATTTATCACCTCCCAGATTTTTCAAGGGATTGTCTAGGGCACAATAAATATTCAGGCTGATCATCTGAATCGCCTTCCCTATGCTCTGGAAGCTTCTTTCAGAGGCAGGGAGATGCAATCAAACTCCCAGCATGTGAAACCCTAAACAGACCAGAACAAACAATCACTGCTCCCTTGACTACAGAAGGAACCAAATACTAGATTTGCCTAGCATCCTACACTTGGAGGGGACTACACCAACTTTAACTGGTCATACATGGACCAGTTCAGCAGGGACCAGCTGAGTATTGACCCATGTATGGGCACTGTGGTTGTACAGAAGTCCACCTATCCAACCACCCTGTTGGATTTTCCCCGCCCAATCAATGCTGAATGCTATAGACATAGAAACACAATGGACACCAATGATATGAGCTATGGAACCCAAGCAGGCTATAGACTGCACTGCTAATCAGTGTATTCTGACATTTTCCCACCGTCAGAATACAATAGCACAGTGGAAGGATTCCCCCATCCACCTCGATTGCGTAGATGGGGGAATTGGGTCGTTTTTTTTTTTCATTCAACCTGCTGTGTATTTCTCCTACTTATGTCAGGCCATTTACTACAGGGCCTAATAGGAATTCTTTTGCAGACCCGGCTAGTGGGGGTTTATGACTTGCAGCTTTACTTAGCTGCCCAGTGTCACGTAACTGGTGGAGATCGAGCTGGAGAGGGGGCTTCTGTTGCACCTTTCGTCCAACACCCCTGGTAGTGTAAGGACACAGAGTGGCACGAGGGCCGGTGTAGCAGGTGGCACCAACTAGGGTTTGCAGGAAGCAGATGACCGTAGATCACCAGACAGGAACCAGGAAATGGACATCCATGAAACGCGTAGACCTATGCATACAGTAATGCATTGGAAGATCTGTGATTTTGGCGGGTTTTTCTTATGTATAGTTTGACATCATGTCTAGATTTAAAGGATATATTTGAATAAAATTGAGGTTTTTGGTATATTTGATGGTTATTATGTATTGTGGTTACCTGTGGTATATTTCATGTCAAACTGATTTATATATCCTTCCTGTTCAAACTTTGATATCCCGGTAGACCACGCCTCTTGCAGTCTTTTGAACATTCCACCCCATCAGGGGCGGACTGACCATTTGGAAACTCAGACACTGCCCCAGGGCCTGGGGTCAGTAGGGGGCCCCATGAGCTGCCCCTGGTACCTTTTTCATAGGCTTTTTTGAGTTTGGGCAAGGACACAGGGGCCCCATGATCCCCTATTGCCCCGGGGCCCAATAAGTTGTCAGTCCGCCCCTGGACCCCATACTATCTTTATTGTCCCATGAGCAGACCAAGGCAAATGATCACTGCTCCTCTTATTACAAGGAAAGCCAAAACATTTTCCTAGCACCCTATACTGGGGGGGGGGTACAAGTACAGAAAATAAAAAGGGGGCTTTGACAACCATTGAAGGCGCACAAAATGTAGAATCTGAAATGCGTTTGTGCAGGCAAGACGTGGACTTTTTTTTTTTTTTTAGCATGGCCGCATTAAATATGAAGCATGCTGAAAAGCAATACAACGATGTGTCATAATAGGGAGCTGATTACGCCCAGACAAATTGTATAGCCTGAAATCACGTTGCTATAGTAAAAGACTCACCCGGTATTATCCAGTTCTGGGGATAGGACTTTGGACATGGCTCAAGTCAGATTTAATTAGATAGCTGCAGCTTGCTGGTTTGGCTATAATTTGTGAGCTGTCTGGTATAATAAACATCTCCTCAGCATTTACTCAATTTACGTTTGGGTCAGTCCACGAGCTTCATTCATTCTCCTTCAAAATAGAAATTTGATTTGCTCTTCCGCAGGGACAGCAGGTGGAACAAACAATGTTGATGCTTTTTGCAAATAAAGCCGCGTCTGATTTTTTTGTGGGGTAAATTTCAGGAAATGCTAACTGTAGCACTAAAATGAAAATGGTTTATTTAGTAACATAAAAATTACAAATGGCTCGTGTCATCCTCGTAACCTTGAGGGATCAAGCTGCATCTGAAAATGACCGTTGATGGGTCTCCTTTTCTTTTTTTTTGGCTGCCAGCTCCAAATCATGTTTTTTTTTTAAATATACTATATTGCCAAAAGCATTGGGCACCAAATCATGTGATTCAGGTGTTCCAATCCCCTCCCAATCATGTGATTCAGATGTTCCAATCCCCTCCAAATCATGTGATTCAGGTGTTCCAATCCCCTCCAAATCATGTGATTCGGGTGTTCCAATCCCCTCCAAATCATGTGATTCGGGTGTTCCAATCCCCTCCCAATCATGTGACTCGGGTGTTCCAATCCCCTCCCAATCATATGATTCAGGTGTTCCAATACCCTCCCGATCATGTGATTCAGGTGTTCCAATCCCCTCCATATCATGTGATTCAGGTGTTCCAATCCCCTCCCAATCATGTGATTTGGGGTTTCCAATCCCCTCCAAATCATGTAATTCAGGTGTTCCAATCCCCTCCAAATCATGTGATTCAGGTGTTCCAATCCCCTCCATATCATGTGATTCAGGTGTTCCAAACCCCTCCAATCATGTGATTCAGGTGTACCAATCCCCTCCAAATCATGTGATTCGGGTGTTCCAATCCCCTCCAAATCATGTGATTCGGGTGTTCCAATCCCCTCCAAATCATGTGATTCGGGTGTTCCAATCCCCTCCAAATCATGTGATTCGGGTGTTCCAATCCCCTCTCAATCATGTGATTCGGGTGTTCCAATCCCCTCCCAATCATGTGATTCGGGTGTTCCAATCCCCTCCCAATCATGTGATTCGGGTGTTCCGATCCCCTCCAAATCATGTGATTCGGGTGTTCCGATCCCCTCCCAATCATCTGATTCATTTGTTCCAATCCCCTCCCAATCATGTGATTCAGGTGTTCCAATCCCCTCCATATCATGTGATTCAGGTGTTCCAATCCCCTCCAGATCATGTGATTCAGGTGTTCCAATCCCCTCCATGGACACAGGTGTATACAATCAAGCCCCTAGGCATGCAGACTGCTTCTACAAACATTGGTGAAAGAATGGGTCGCTCTCAGGAGCTCAGTGACTCCAAGCGTGGTCCCGTGATAGGTGGCCACCTGGGCAATAAGTCCATCCGTGACATTTCCTGGCTACTAAATATTCCACGCTCAACTGTTAGTGGGATTATAACAAAGTGGAAGCCACTGGGAACAACAGCCACTCAGCCTCCAAGTGGTAGGCCACGTCACATGACAGGGCGGGGTCAGCGCATGCTGAAGTGCACAGTGCGCAGAAGTCGCCAACTGTCTGCAGAGTCAATAGCTAAAGACCTCCAAACTTGGTGTGGCCTTCAGATGAGCCCAACAACAGTGCGTAGAGAGATTCATGGAATGGGTTTCCATGGCCGAGCAGCTGCATCCAAGCCTTCCATCACCAAGTGCAATGCAAAGTGTCGGATGCCGTGGTGTAAAGCACGCCACCACTGGACTTTAGAGCAATAGAGGCGTGTTCTCTGGAGTGACCAATCACGCTTCTCTGTCTGGTAATCTGATGGGCGTGTCTGGGTTTGGCAGTGGCCAGGAGAACGGTACTTGCCTGACTGCATTGTGCCAAGTGTAACGTTTGGTGGAGCGGGGATTATGGTGTGGGGTTGTTTTTCAGGGGTTGGGCTTGGCCCCCTAGTTCCAGTGAAGGGAACTCCTAAGGTGTCAGCATACCAAGACATTTAGGACAATTTCATGCTCCCAACTTTGTGGGAAGAGTTTGGGGATGCCCCCTTCCTGTTCCAACATGACTGCGCACCAGTGCACAAAGCAAGGTCCATAAAGACATGGAGGAGCCAGTTTGGGGTGGAGGAACTTGACTGTCCTGCACAGAGTCCTGACCTCAACCCCATAGAACACCTTTGGGATGAATTAGAGCGGAGACTGCGAGCCAGGCCTCCTCCCCCGACATCAGTGCCTGACCTGACAAATGTGCTTCTGGAAGAATGGTCCAACCTTCCCATAGACACCCTCCTAAACCTTGTGGACGGCCTTCCCAGAAGAGCTGAAGCTGTCATAGCTGCAAAGGGCGGGGCCAACTGAATATTGAACCCTACAGACTAAGACTGGGGGGCCATTAAAGGTCATGTGTGTGGAAAGGGCGGGCCAACTCAATATTGAACCCTACGGACTAAGACTGGGGGGCCATTAAAGGTCATGTGTGTGGAAAGGGCGGGGCCAACTCAATATTGAACCCTACGGACTAAGACTGGGGGGCCATTAAAGGTCATGTGCGTGGAAGGGCAGACCAACTCAATATTGAAGCCTACGGACTAAGACTGGGGGGCCATTAAAGGTCATGTGCGTGGGAAGGCCGGCGGCCCAATACTTGGGGCAATATAGTGTATATACGGGGGCGGGGGGACAATACTTGGGGCAATATGGTGTATTAAATGCTTGCTTATGCGTTTAATGCTGCTTTAAGGGATTGATTAATAACAGTTAGGTGTGTCTACATTAGATGTTAGTAGAGAATGTTGGGGTGTCAGTGATCCCCCATAAACCTGAGTCCCCCATATACCCCCCCCCCCCCCCCAGCAGACTAATCCACCTCCTCTCTTTTTTTGCTGGCTTTATACCGCCTGACTTGTGACTTCAAAAGAGATAAAGTGACATCTCCTCCCATAGTTCTGCTAGAAGGTGATCCTGCGGGAATATCACAATCTCCTGTTTTCTCATTTAGACAGAATTTAGTGACATTTTCTTGTTTTTGCATACGGAAATATGTCTTTTTTTTTCATTTAAGCGACGCCGGGCTCTTTCATGCTGAGATTTCAGAATATTTTATCTGTTTATCTGTCGGTGGAGTTCCTGCTGGGCACCAAATGCTGCTGTCTAAATATTTTTAGTGCCTGTTACATGGAATGGCGTCCCGCCGTTCAGACCGGAGGAAGGCGGCTGTGGGTGAAGGGCAGAGATGCAAGGAAAGATTTCTTCATTAGCAGAGCCCGGGGTGAGGTGACACGGGTAACCTGGCTGCGCCCGTCCTGATATTTCTGAGATGAGGAGAACATTGCTGCGTTTCTTCTGTAGGGTTGGACATGGAGGCATCTAAGGAACAGGGAGGATTGGAGAAAATGCTGAATTGTAGAGTCTTCAGGGTCATAAATTCACCCAAAAATCCCTCAATTTATAATCAAATTCTGCCAAGTTTCATCTACAGTTGTGTAGCCCCCCCCCCCCCCGACCCCTGGGGGCACTCTCCTCCAAACTGTAGCCTGTGGGCCAAATGCAGCCCTTTGCTTGTCTGTATGGGGCCCTTGGGGGATTGTTCCTCACACCGATAAAAGGCAGTAGTCTTCCCACAACCACCAATAATGGGGCTCATTCCTTTCTCTGACACCAATGATGGGGCATTGTCGCTTCCACTGACACCAATGATGAGGCTCATTCATTTCAATGACACCAATGATAGGGCATCTTTGCTTTCACTGACACCAATGACTGGGCACTATTCTTTCCACAGCCACCAATGATGGGGCTCATTCCTTTTACTGACACCAATGATGGGATACTATTCCTCCCATTAATACCAATGATGGGGCACTATTCCTCCCACAGCCATCAATAATGGGGCTCATTCCTTTCACTGACACCAATGATGAGGCACTATTCCTCCCACAGCTACCAATGATGGGGCTCATTCTTTTCGCTGACACTAATGATGTAACCCTATTCCTTTCACTGACACCAATGATGAGGACACTATTCCTCCCACTGACACCAATGATGGGGCACTATTCCTCCCACTGACACCAATGATGGGGCACTATTCCTCCCACTGACACCAATGATTGGGCACTATTCCTCCCACAGCTGCCAATGATGAGGCTCATTTCTTTCTCTGACACCAATGATGGGGTATTGCTGATTCCACTGACACCAATGATGAGGCTCATTTATTTCAGTGACACCAATGATGGGGCATCTTTGCTTCCACTAACACCAATGACTGGGCACTTTTCCTCGCACAGCCACCAATGATGGGGCTCATTCCTTTCACTGACACCAATGATGGGGAATTTTTGCTTCCACTGACACCAATAATTGGGCACTATTCCTCCCACAGCTACCAATGATGGGGCTCTTTCCTTTCACTGACACCAATGATATGGCATTTTTCCTTTCACTGACACCAATGGTGGGGCACTGATCTTCCGAATGACACCAAGAATGAGGCACTCATCCTCCCACTGACATCAATGATAGGCCACTGAATCTCCCACTGACACCAACAGTGGGGTGCTGATCCTCCCACTGACACCAATGATGGGGCACTCATCCTACCACTGACACCAGTGATGACACTCTTAATCTCCCACTGACACCAATGATGGGGCACCATTCCTTCCACTGACACTGGGGCATTTTCTACTCCCACTGGCCACAGTCTGGCCCTTCTAAGGTATGACGGACAGTAAATCGGCCTTTTGTTTACAAAGTTCTAAGACCCCTGCCCCCAGACATGGTGGTGCCCCCAGAGACAGGGTGGGCTAATGTCTGGCCTCAGGGGTAGGCCTGTTAGGTATAGTGGGACATGTAGACAGATGGACACCAGTCACATTTAGGTAAAACAGGAAGGGGTTTTATTACTCACAACCAATGGGAGAGAGGGTTAGGGTTGAAGATGCTCAGACTGAAAGCAGAACTTCATCACGTCACTTTTCACAGCACAGGAAAACGGGCCTTTAAGGCAAATCCAACACTCTTGTGGTTTAGCATTCTTCTGTGAACCAGGGGATCAGCAACAGTTTGTCACCAGGATAGGTACCCAGCTCCTTCACCTGAGAGTCAACCAGCCTGCATGGGTTTCCCTGCTGATCCAGATCTTTTGTAGGAGAGTCAACCAGTCTCCATGGGACTCAATCTTGATCCAGATCCTCTGTAGGAGAGTCAACAAGCCTCTTTGGAACACAATCCTGATCCAGATCCTCTGCAGGAGAGTCAACCACCATCCATTGGACTCAATCTTGATCCAGATCCTGTGTAAGGAGAGTCAACCAGCCTCCATTGGTCTCCATCCTGATCCAGATCATCTGTAGGAGAGTCAACCAGCCTCCATGGCACTCAATCCAGATCCACTGCAGGAGCGTCAACCAGCCTGCGTGGGTCTCCATCCTGATTCCGATCTTCTGTAGGAGAGTCAACCAGCCTCCATTGGACTCAATCCTGATCCAGATCCTGTGTAGGAGAGTCCACCAGCCTCCATGGGTCTCCATTCTGATTCAGATCTTCTGTAAGAGAGTCAACCAGCCTCCATGCGTCTCCATCCTTATTCAGATCTTCTGTAAGAGAGTCAACCACCCTCCATGGGACTCAATCCTGATCCAGATCCTACGCAGGAGAGTCCGCCAGCCTCCACAGGATTCAATCCTGATCCAGATCCTCTGCAGGAGAGTCAACCAGCCTGCATGGGTTTCCCTGCTGATCCAGATCTTTTGTAGGAGAGTCAACCAGTCTCCATGGGACTCAATCTTGATCCAGATCCTCTGTAGGAGAGTCAACAAGCCTCTTTGGAACACAATCCTGATCTAGATCCTCTGCAGGAGAGTCAACCACCATCCATTGGACTCAATCTTGATCCAGATCCTGTGTAAGGAGAGTCAACCAGCCTCCATTGGTCTCCATCCTGATTCAGATCTTCTGTAAGAGAGTCAGCTAGTCTCCATGGGACTCAATCTTGATCCTGATCCTCTGTAGGAGAGTCAACCAGCCTCTTTGGAACACAATCCTGATCCAGATTCTTTTCAGGAGAATCAACCAGCCTTCATGGGACTCCATCCTGATCCAGATCCTCTTCAGGAGAGTCAGCCAGCCTCCATGGGACTCAATCTTGATCCAAATCCTCTGCAGGAGAGTCATTCAGCCTCTTTGGGGCTCCATCCTGATCCAGATCCTCTGCAGGAGAGTCAACAAGAATCCATGGGATTCAATCCTGATCCAGATCCTCTGCAGGAGTGCCAACTTGCCTCCATGGGACTCAATCCTGATCCACATCTTCTGCAGGGGAGTCAACCAGCCTCCATGGGACTCAATACTGATCCTGATCCTCTGCAGGAGAGTCAACCAGCCTCTTTGGGACTCCATCCTGATCCAGATGCTCTGCAGGAGAGTCAACCAGCCTCCATGGGACTCAATCCGGCTCCAGATCGTCTGCAGGAGTGTCAAGCAGCCTTCATGGGACTCATTCCCGATCCAGACCTTCTCTAGGAGCATCCAGCCTCCATAGGACTCAATCCTGATCCAGATCCTCTGTAGGAGAGTCAACCAGACTCTTTGGGATTCAGTCACCTCTGTTTTCACCTGGTGATCTGGATAGTAATACACCTCCTGTATTAAAGTGCCTCATTAGGGGCATAGGGAGCACCTTTGTACAGCAGCATTTTCAGTCTGGGGCCTGTGGAGTATTAGATGAACTAGCAGATTTAGATACACTAACAAACTGAAGTCAAATTCCAGCTCACACTTTATAATTTTGTTCCTTTTGGGATAAAGGTTTTACATGAATAAATAAAAAGCTGATCATTGTAAGCACCCCTGTCCGTGGTAAATGGTTTGTATCATCCCTCTGACTTATACATTTTGCTGGAGAGCTTGTTCTTTTGAAAAATGTCAGACTTACTGGCCGGATCACCAGTTGACAAAAGAAAGCCTAAAAAAAAGAAAATGAATGGAGCCATCACATCTAGGAAATGGTAAGCTGCAGTATAATGGATGCTCGCTTTTGGGTTTAATACCACTTTCAGATTTAAAGTGGCCCTTCACTCATAAATAGCACTCCCTCACTTCTGCCTCCTCCCCTTTAAGAACAAAATTATACTTTTTTAATCATTAAATACTTTTTTTTTTGTTTGCACATATGCAGGGGATCTCACTCATGTGCAAACCTACCAGGTCTAGAACACTTTCTACCTTAAAGAGGTTGTAAGCCTCAGACATGAAATATGAACAAAGCACATCCCTCTATAGTGTGTACTTGTCTCAGTACAGAGCACTCAGTGTCATTTCTGTCTGCTGCCTCCTTCCTCTGCGATCAGCATGCGTCAATTCTGACAAGCTTTCCTGACACCAAGAGAAAAATGGTGACAGGGGAGGGAGCTCCAGCACACAGCCTGTGATTGACAGCCGCAGCTCTGTTCCTGTGAGCTGCGTAAAGGGGGGGGGGGGTCTCTTCTTCCGATCAGCTCTCATCAAGCTCTGTAGAGTGTAACTTCAGCTCTCCATCCACTTTTTTTTCCTGAAAGCTCAGACAAGCTTTGTAAATTCCGAGCTTTGAACAGCTGTAGAGAAGAGAAGACAGCAGATAAATAGGTACAACCTATGTAGGAGGATTTGTTTCATCTCTGTAAGGGAAAAACATATTTCGGCATTATAACCTCTTTAAGTTGCCACTTATTTGTACACAGTTGCTTCGGCGTAGATTACGTATCGAAGTTTTGGCAAACCAAGTTCTAGCGAGATTCAAAGGAATCCTTCCAAGTCCTACGGGGAACCGTCTCACTTTGATACCAGCGAACTCCTCGCAGTTGATGTAACAGACTTGAAAACGCTTCACTACAAATCTAATTAGTAAGATCCTTCGGGTCAAGGAGTCACGGGGCCGGCTGGCTCATTCGATGGTAAATTTCACTGATGCAATTAACTCTTGGCGACTGCGACATTCAACAAACATCTGCACAAAGCGCATTACTTCCGTGTGATTACTGCAGGTTCCCTTCTAGGTGATGACATATGCAGGGAATGGCTGCCGGGGGATGTCCAGATCTACCCCATCGTCCATCTCACTGGTGCTACCCCATCGTGCATCTCACTGGTGCTACCCCATCATCCATCTCACTGGTGCTACCCCATCGTCCATCTCACTGGTGCTACCCCATCGTCCATCTCACTGGTGCTACCCCATCGTGCATCTCACTGGTGCTACCCCATCGTGCATCGCACTGGTGCTACCCCATCGTGCATCTCACTGGTGCTACCCCATCGTCCATCTCACTGGTGCTACCCCATCGTGCATCGCACTGGTGCTACCCCATCATCCATCTCACTGGTGCTACCCCATCATCCATCTCACTGGTGCTACCCCATCGTGCATCTCACTGGTGCTACCCCATCGTGCATCTCACTGGTGCTACCCCATCGTCCATCTCACTGGTGCTACCCCATCATGCATCTCACTGGTGCTACCCCATCGTGCATCTCACTGGTGCCACCTCATCATGCATCTCATTGGTGCCACCCCATCGTCCATCTCACTGGTGCTACCCCATCATGCATCTCACTGGTGCTACCCCATCGTGCATCTCACTGGTGCTACCCCATCGTGCATCTCACTGGTGCTACCCCATCGTGCATCTCACTGGTGCTACCCCATCGTGCATCTCACTGGTGCTACCCCATCGTGCATCTCACTGGTGCTACCCCATCGTGCATCTCACTGGTGCTACCCCATCGTGCATCTCACTGGTGCTACCCCATCGTCCATCTCACTGGTGCTACCCCATCGTGCATCTCACTGGTGCTACCCCATCGTGCATCTCACTGGTGCTACCCCATCGTGCATCTCACTGGTGCTACCCCATCGTCCATCTCACTGGTGCTACCCCATCGTCCATCTCACTGGTGCTACCCCATCGTGCATCTCACTGGTGCTACCCCATCATCCATCTCACTGGTGCTACCCCATCATGCATCTCACTGGTGCTACCCCATCTTCACTGCTATAACATTTCCCGCACTTTCTCACAGATGTTTATTGAAGATAAATCCAATGTCAGAGAGCATAGACTCTAAAAGTTTGGCACTGCATTTACATCCTGCTCTATAACCCCCCGGGACTGCGTTTACATCCTGCTCTGTAGCTCACCCCGGCACTGCGTTCACATCCTGCTCTGTAAATCCCCCCCAGCACTGCGTGTACATCCTGCTCTGTAATTCCCCCCTAGCACTGCGTGTACATCCTGCTCTGTAATTCCCCCCTAGCACTGCGTTCACATCCTGCTCTGTAAATCCCCCCCAGTACTGCATATACATCCTGCTCTGTAATCCCCCCAGTACTGCATGTACATCCTGCTCTGTAATCCCCCCCCCCCCAGGCACTTCGTGTACATCCTGCTCTGTACTCCCCCCCAGCACTGCGTGTACATCCTGCTCTGTAATCCCCCCCAGCACTGCATGTACATCCTGCTCTTTAATGCCCCCCCAGCACTGCATGTACATCCTGCTCTTAAATCCCCCCCAGCGCCGTGTGTACATCCTGCTCTGTAATCCCCCCCAGCACTGCGTGTACATCCTGCTCTGTAATCCCCTCCTGCACACTGTGTACATCCTGCTCTGTAATCCACCCCCAGCACTGCGTTTACATCCTGTTCTTTAATCCACCCCCAGCACTGCGTTTACATCCTGCTCTTTAATCCCCCCAGCACTGCGTTTACATCCTGTTCTTTAATCCACCCCCAGCACTGCATTTACATCCTGCTCTGTAATCCCCCCCCCCCCAGCACTGCGTGTACATCCTGCCCTGTACTCCCCCCAGCATTGCGTGTACATCCTGCTCTGTAATCCCCCCCAGCACTGCATGTACATCCTGCTCTTTAATCCCCCCCCAGCACTGCATGTACATCCTGCTCTTTAATCCCCCCCAGCGCCGTGTGTACATCCTGCTCTGTAACCCCCCCCCCAGCACTGTGTTTACATCCTGTTCTTTAATCCACCCCCAGCACTGCATTTACATCCTGCTCTGTAACCCCCCCCCAGCACTGCGTGTACATCCTGCTCTGTAACCCCCCCCAGCACTGCGTTTACATCCTGTTCTTTAATCCACCCCCAGCACTGCATTTACATCCTGCTCTGTAATCCCCCCCCAGCACTGTGTGTGCTTCCTGCTCTGTAACCCCCCTGGCACTGCGTTCTGTAATCTCCTTGCTGTGTGTCACCTTCTCTGTTCATGTCACACAGGCTGCTCATTCCGATGTCCTTATCCAGAAGCTTGTTCAGGGTCGATGATTTAACGTCATGAAGCACAGGAGTCGGCAGGGCAGCCAGCACTCTCCGAACAAAATGTCAGCAATGGCTACATTGTCTCTCATATGGGAAGTTCTCTCTTAGTAAACCTGACCCCGCATATGCCTAGATTGTAAGCTCCCAGGATCAGGGCCCTCCTATTCCTCTTGTACCAAATTGTGTTGTAACTGTAATGTCGGCCTTCATTTTGTAAAGCGAACTCTCGGCGCCATATAAATCCTGTATAATAATAATAACGGCCTGTTCTTCATAGGCTGCAGGGACAAGTTCAGATGCAGAATTCACTGCATTAGGTGCATTTATGTGTAAATTATACACACTACATTGCTGCAGTATTGGGCTGCCGGCCTTTCCACACACATGACCTTTAATGGCCTCCCAGTCTTAGTCCGTAGGGTTCAATATTGAGTTGGCCCCGCCCTTTCCACACACATGACCTTTAATGGCCTCCCAGTCTTAGTCCGTAGGGTTCAATATTGAGTTGACCCCGCCCTTTCCACACACATGACCTTTAATGGCCTCCCAGTCTTAGTACGTAGGGTTCAATATTGAGTTGACCCCGCCCTTTCCACACACATGACCTTTAATGGCCTCCCAGTCTTAGTCCGTAGGGTTCAATATTGAGTTGGCCCCACCCTTTCCACACACATGACCTTTAATGGCCTCCCAGTCTTAGTCCGTAGGGTTCAATATTGAGTTGACCCCGCCCTTTCCACACACATGACCTTTAATGGCCTCCCAGTCTTAGTCCGTAGGGTTCAATATTGAGTTGACCCCGCCCTTTCCACACACATGACCTTTAATGGCCTCCCAGTCTTAGTCCGTAGGGTTCAATATTGAGTTGGCCCACCCTTTCCACACACATGCCCTTTAATGACCTCCCAGTCTTAGTCCGTAGGGTTCAATATTCAGTTGGCCCCGCCCTTCCCACACACATGACCTTTAATGGCCTCCCAGTCTTAGTCCGTAGGGTTCAATATTGAGTTGGCCCCGCCCTTTCCACACACATGCCCTTTAATGACCTCCCAGTCTTAGTCCGTAGGGTTCAATATTCAGTTGGCCCCGCCCTTCCCACACACATGACCTTTAATGACCTCCCAGTCTTAGTCCGCAGGGTTCAATATTCAGTTGGCCCTGCCCTTCCCACACACATGACCTTTAATGACCTCCCAAGTCTTAGTCCGTAGGGTTCAATATTCAGTTGGCCCACCCTTTGCATACAAGTTCA
Source organism: Staurois parvus (assembly GCF_062004578.1). Classification (NCBI taxonomy): domain Eukaryota; kingdom Metazoa; phylum Chordata; class Amphibia; order Anura; family Ranidae; genus Staurois; species Staurois parvus. Next base: position 943,350 of record NW_028318762.1, on the reverse strand, counting down.
GACCAGACTTTGGCTGTTCCGGGCCTCAACTGAGTGCTGGACATTTAGCCCATTCACCACAAAAATAGTAGCGGTAGAATCAGCGCTACTAGATACACTATGTCACCCAAAGTATTGGGCCACCTGCCTTTCCACACACATGTCTTAGTCCGTAGGGTTCAATATTGCCCACCCTTTGCAGCTATAACAGCTTCAACCTGGCTGCCCCTCAAATTCCCCTTCCTTTATTGGTAGTCAGTGTAGTGGTCCCATACTATGGTGTCCAATGAATGAAGAACCCCCTTATATTAATGGTCAGTGCGAGAAGGACCCCTTATATTAATTTGTGGCCGACCGTCTGTCACATCAATTGGGTGATTCCGTCAGAGAACCGCTTCCTCGCCGCTGGGACACAGGACCAAGTTGTTGTAGCCAGGCATTGCACCCAAGGCTAGACGAGACTAGCTTAGGTGCAAAAACAGGGACTTTTTATTGAACAAAAATACTGGTCTTTATACTCTACAGAAATAGGGGCAGTCCCCACATGAACAATAAAACAAATATTACACATTAGGATAAACATCCTACACTGATTAGATAATGAGGTGAAGTTGACAAAAGACTGATCCTACCATGTAGGCACCTCCAAGAAGGCCAAACAATAGGTGACTTAATTAACAAGATACACAACAGATCACACCTTATTAATCGAATACAGCAAGCGTCCTCAGCATCGGGGTGTTTTGAGCTGATGAATCAAGGCAGACCACCCAGATAGTCCAAAGCTTACATAGGAATACACAAAGGATGATACACATGCTGTCTATCCAGCAGTTGGTGAGAGGCCGTTGGCCAAACCCTACCACACCCTATTAAAGAGGAACAGTATTGTCCATTTGGGATACAGCGCAGGAGCCCATACATGGGTTCGGAGGAACTATCTAAGCACTCCAAAGTCAGATTTGGGCCCCAGCATATTGGCCACTGGGGAAAGGGTTTGGCAAAGACCACCAAGCTATTATCTTTGGGTTGCTATTAGTAATTAGGATTGTGCCTTCCTAAGTATAGAGGGTTTAGGGGTCACTTCTCTGGTCTGTTTGCCTATTTCAAACTGTATACTCTATCTTGCTACTCTTTTATATATTTGTTTTTGGGGTAATTGCCGTCTCCATTAATTTGTTTATGGTAGTATTATACACTCACCGGGCACTTTATTAGGTCCATCTTGCTAGTGCCAAGAAATCTCCACTACACCATGACACCACCACCAGCCTGAACCATTGATACAAGGCAGGATGGATCCACCACACCATGACACCACCACCACCAGCCTGAACCGTTGATACAAGGCAGGATAAATCCACCACACCATGACACCACTAGCCTGAACCATTGATACAAGGCAGTATGGACCCACCACACCATGATAACACCAACACCAGCCTGAACCATTGATACAAGGCAGGATGGATCCACCACACCATGACACCTCCACCACCAGCCTGAACCGTTGATACAAGGCAGGATGGATCCCCCACACCATGACACCACCACCACCAGCCTGAACCGTTGATACAATGCCGGATGGATCCACCACACCATGACACCACCAGCCTGAACCATTGATACAAGGCAGGATGGATCCACCACACCATGACACCACCAGCCTGAACCATTGATGCAAGGCAGGATGGATGGGCACCACCCGCACATATATGAACCTAGTCTATATATTATTGCAATAAATATCTTCAGCCCCAATGTGTCAGAGAGGGTGGTGCAGCTTACAGAGTAGTGGGCTGTGGGAACAGAGGACCTGAGAAAACAGCGACTCCTTTGGGGGTAAGCCGTAAAATAATAAAATGACTTTGCAATGCCATTAAAAAAAAAACCCACACCGAATGTCCTGCAGATGCTTGTGATCGTCGATAATAAGAGAGGAGGTGACTTTGGAGATTTACAGACCCCATTATTTCACTTTGCTCTATCAAGGAAAAGGACGGCTGTCTACCACAGATATCTTTTTAATCTGTTGAATAATTTACTATCTTATGGTGTAGTGAATCCGTCTTGCCTTGTATCAATGGTTAAAGCTGAAGGTGGTGGTGTCATGGTGTGGTAGATCCATCCTGCCTTGTATCAATGGTTCAGGCTGGTGTTGTCATGGTGTGGTGGATCCATCCTGCCTTGTATCAACGGTTCAGGCTGGTGGTGGTGTCATGGTGTGGTGGATCCATCCTGTCTTGTATCAATGGTTCAGGCTGGTGTTGTCATGGTGTGGTGGATCCATCCTGCCTTGTATCAACAGTTCAGGCTGGTGGTGGTGGTGTCATGGTGTGGTGGCTCCATCCTGTCTTGTATCAAAGGTTCAGGCTGGTGGTGGTGGTGTCATGGGGTGGTGGATCCATCCTGCCTTGTATCAACGGTTCAGGCTGGTGGTGGTGGTGTCATGGTGTGGAGGATCCATCCTGCCTTGTATCAGAGGTTCAGGTTGGTGGTGGTGGTGTCATGGTGTTGATACAACTGTTGATACAAGACAGGATGGATCCACCACTCCAGCCCCGGTGTGTCAGGGAGGGTGGTGCAGCTTACAGAGTCGTGGGCTGTGGGAACAGAAGACCTGAGAAAACAGCGGCTCCTTTGAGGGTAAGCCATAAAATAATAAAATGACTTTGCAATGCCAAAAAAAAAAAGACCCACACCGAATGTCCTGCAGATGCTTGTGATCGTGGATAATAAGAGAGGAGGTGACTTTGGAGATTTACAGACCCCATTATTATACTTTGCTCTATCAAGGAAAAGGACGGCTGTCTACCACGGATATCTTTTTAATCTGTTGAATAATTTACTATCTTTGTGAATTCCGTCTGTCGCAGGAGAGCAACTAGTGGTTGATGAATGCCTGGAACATCTAAACAACACGAGGCGTACAAGATGCGGTAGGTGCCGGCGCCTCTTTGTACGCTCGGCTCATCCATTCTCTCGGTTTGTCTGTTTTATGCCCCTGTTGTGAATTATGCTCGAGCCGGAGTGGTAATTAAGCAGAATAGTCATCAAAGACGTATTTTAATGTGATGCACGCCGGCAAAGTACTGATGTGAAATGACTTTTCTATCTACGTAATAAATGACTGAAACGTTGAATAAATTAAATCTTAATACAATTTTGAGTTCGCCGAGATTTAAATGGCGCGGCGGACGGGTGCCAGAGGAATAAAAGAGGCCTATGGTGGCGGTTTGGGCAGTGGGCTGGAAATGATGTTCTTTCCCTTGGCCAATAAGATGCATGATTGCTTTTGATGCCGAGTCTTTTAGCTGATGTGGAGAAAATTGAGGGGGAAAGTGAGCTACAAAAGCAGATAACGTGAAAGTTTATTGACAGAACGTAATCCCCCGGCAGGTCCAGGAAACTGTCAGAAGGAGACACATCATTGCTGAATAATAATGGCTCATTCTCCGGCTTCTTTCTTCCACTAATGGCTATAATTGCTCAGAATAACAATTCAGCATTGAGGCCTCATTTTCTGGTGTTTAATAAAGATTCCCTGCTCTGAATACGAAAAGCTTGGCGAAGCAGGAACACGTTCGAGGAGACCTAGACTTAGAGTAGATCTGTGGTCACACCTAGGGGCGGACTGACCATTTGGAGACTCGGGCACTGCCCGAGGGCCCTGTGTCAGTAGGGGGCCCCATGAGATGTCCCTGGTACATTTTTCATAGGCTTTTTTGAGTTTGGGCAAGGACACAGGGGCTCCATGATCCCTTATTGCCCGGGGGCCCCATGAGTTGTCAGTCCACCCCTGGTCACACCGATCAGCCATACCATTCTGACCAGGTGGCGTGAATAACATTGATTATCTCCTTTCAATGGCATCTGAAAGTAGGTGGGATAAATTAGGCAGCGAGTGAACATGTTGTCCCCGAAGTTGACGCCTTGAAAGCAGAAAATATGGACAAGTGTAAGAGTTTGAGCGACTTTGACAAGAGCCAACGTATAAAGTCTAGACAACTGGGTCAGCGCAACTCTGAAACTGCAGCTCTTGTCGGATGTTCCCGGTCTGCAGTGGTCAGGACCAACCAAAAGTAGTCCAAGGAAGGAGAACCAGCTCATGGATGGAGGTGGGGAGGGAAGGTTCATTGTTGGAGGTGAGGGGGAGACTCATTGATGGAGGTGGGGAGGGGGGAAGGCTCATAGATGGAGGTGGGGAGGGAAGGCTCATTGATGGAGGTGGGGAGGGAAGGCTCATTGATAGAGGTGGGGAGGGTAGGCTCACTGTTGGAGGTGGGGGGAGGCTCATTGATGGAGGTGGGAAGAGGGGAAGGCTCATAGATGGAGGTGGTGAGGGAAGGCTCATTGATGCAGGTGGGGAGGGGGCAAGGCTCATAGATTGAGGTGGTCAGGGAAGGCTCATTAATGTAGGTGGGGGGGAGGCTCATAGATTGAGGTGGGGAGGGAAGGCTCTTTGATGGTGGTGGGGGGAAAGGCTCATTGATGGAGGTGGGGAGGGGGGAAGGCTCATAGATGGAGGTGGGGAGGGAAGGCTCATTGATGGAAGTGGGGAGGGAAGGCTCAGTGATGTAGGTGGGGAGGGAGCAAGGCTCATAGATGGAAGTGGGGAGGGAAGGCTCATTGATGGAGGTGGGGAGGGAAGGCTCATTGATGGAGGTGGGGAGGGAAGGGTCATTGATGGAGGAGGGGAGGGAAGGCTCATTGATGGAGGTGGGGAGGGAAGGCTCATTGATGGAGGTGGGGAGGGAAGGCTCATTGATGGAGGTGGGGAGAGGGGAAGGCTCATAGATGGAGGTGGTGAGGGAAGGCTCATTGATGGCGGTGGGGAGGGGGCAAGGCTCATAGATTGAGGTGGGGAGGGAAGGCTCATTGATGGAGGTGGGGGGGGAAGGCTCATTGATGGAGGTGGGGAGGGAAGGCTCATTGATGGAGGTGGGGGGAAGCTCATTGATGGAGGTGGGGAGAGGGGAAGGCTCATAGATGGAGGTGGTGAGGGAAGGCTCATTGATGCTACTGGAGAGGGGGCAAGACTCATAGACTGAGGTGGGGAGGGAAGGCTCATTGATGGAAGTGGGGGGGAGGCTCGTTGATTGAGGTGGGGTGGGGGGGGCTCATAGATGGAGGTGGGGAGGGAAGGCTCATTGATGGAGGTGGGGAGAGAAGGCTGACCTGCCTAGTCCGATCTACTGTAGTAGAAGAGCTACTGGGGCTCAGATTGCTGAAAAAAGTGAATGCTGGTTCTGATAGAAAGGTGTCAGAACACACAGAGCATTGCAGTTTGTTGTGTATGGGGCTGTGTAGCCGCAGACCAGTCAGGGCTCCCATGCTGACCCGTGTCCACAGCCAAAAGTGCCTACAAAGGGCAATTGAGCATCACAACTGGAGCACAGAGCAACAGAAGAAGGCGAGCTGATCTAATGAATCACATTTTCTTTTACATCACGTGGATGGCGGGGAGGGCGTGCATCACTTTCCCGGGGAAGAAGACAAGCCGGTGGAGGCCGTGTGATTGCTTTGTCTAGTGGAGTCCATGCCTTGATGGTCAGGGCTGTTTTGGCTGCAAAAGGGGGACCTACTGAATACTAGGTGGGTGGCCATATTAATATGGATGATTGGTGTAGAATCATATATTCATTTGTCCGCATTTCAGTTATTTCTAGCATAGTCCTATTAATCTGGACCATCTTGAAGTTTGTAGACTTCGCGAGGATTCCCACACAGTTACTTCCCGGAATTCTGTGACGTAGTCCCTAGGTCCTGTGAGCAGGCACTGCCGTGTCACACATTTCACAGAGTCCGCCTTCTAAGAGGAGGAGTCAGTACAGGAATTGTTGCTTGAATGCAGGAAGGTATTATGGGATATGTAGTCCTGAGAAATAAGAGAAGCTGCAAAGCATGCAGGGAATCCAGGAAGTTGTGGGAAGAGACGGCCATTGGATTTCCAAAAATAATTATTGTTGGGGTTCCCAGAGCCAATAGTCTGAGATTGGGATGTTGGGATTACCAGGGTCAACAGTCTCTGCAGTCTTGGCCCTTTCCAGGGCCATCAATAGGGGGGTAAAGTGGCCCATTCTGTACCAGGCCCACAAAGTGACCCGTTAAATATTATTCTGTACCAGGCCCGGGCCCCATCAGTTCAACAGGTGGGGCCACAAAGGTGACTCTTTAAATATTATTTTGTACCAGGCCCGGGCCCCATCAGTTCAACAGGGGGGCCACAAAGGTGACTCTTTAAATATTATTGGGCACATGCACAGTAATCCTATGGGCTGTGACTTTCAGCAATTAAAAATGAAACTACAATGCATCTGAGCACAACAAACCAAAAAGGCTTTTTAATTCACTTTTATTATTCAAAGCAAACTCCCCCTTCCATCCATCCATCCATGTCTCCATCCATCCATGTCTCCATCCATCCATGTCTCCATCCATCCACGTCTCCATCTATCCACGTCTCCATCCATCCACGTCTCCATCCATCCACGTCTCCATCCATCCACGTCTCCATCCACCCATGTCTCCATCCATCCATGTCTCCATGCTTTATTTTGCTGAGAAATCACTTTGAACCCCTCTCCCCCAACATTTCTAGCTGTGGCCATCTTGAGTAAGGGCAGATGATTCATGTAACATTTACTTCCTCGAATTCATCTGCCTTTAGCTCAGGCATGCAAGCAGGAGAGTGTGCCCAGCTGGGAAAACCCCTCCTGAAGACTCCTGGAATGTATGACATCTTTTGCCTAGGCCAGAAACTAGGAAGTAACAGGAGAAATGTAAAAAAAAAGGCTTAAAACAAGTAAATATGATATACCTTCCTATCCAGGGGCGGACTGACCATTTGGGTACTCGGGCACTGCCCGAGTGCCCAGGGTCAGTAGGGGGCCCCATGAGATGCCCCTGATACCTTTCATAGGCTTTTTTAGGTGTGGTTTGAGTGTTGGAGAGGACACAGGGGCCTCATGATTTCCTATTGCCCGGGGGCCCCATGAGTTGTCAGTCCACCCCTGTTCCTATCTATTTACTAATGCTAGCAGCATGAGGATTAAACATAGTCAGTGTTGATTGAGAGAACAAAGTCCTGCTTTAAACAACAGCTCCCTGAGCAGTTCAGCAGCAGGGGCCAAGGACAGAGAGGGGACCGTATACCATTAATATAAGGGGTCCTTCTGCCACCGACCATTAATACAAGTGGTCCTTCTCCCATTGGCCACCGTTGTATGGGACCACTACACTGACTACCAAAGTAAGGGGCGCTACAGTTTTCACCTCTGGTGAAGCCTTGGGTGTCAGATATTCAGAGATGAGTGGGGGCGCTAAGACGCATCTACCCTGTGTGCATTTGGGGATGGACCATCAGCAATGGGGGTTAGTAGAAGGTCCATGTGGAGGTGGTGTCCAAGTCCATCTGTAGTGGGGGGCTTGTAGTAGTATGGACTTGTCCGAGGAGGCAGCCGGCTGTAAGAGTTTGTAGATACTCCTAATGCAGGTAGAGAAGAGAGACGGCATGTAACGGAACCGGACCCTGACTGCACTAGGGTATTTCCGTTAGACTCCCGCTTCCTCGTCCGAACACAGATCCACGGACACCACCGCTGACCATACAAGACGAGACAACACCAGACTTGTATTAATTGGACTGCTTTATTTTAACACAGACACAAGATACACAGGGCGGGGCAAAACATTTAGTAACAAGAGACACACAGCTGACACCCCCCCCCCCCACTAAGTCAATACACAAACACATACACCCCATAATTGTTTGCTCCCAAGCAAGACACAATAGAACAATGGGACCTCGTGGTAGTAAACAATGAACAACCCCCACACCCCACCTATACATGTCTACTCAATAGCAGGACATTTCACCTTGTACCCCTAACAGGCACAGGGTGACTTACACATAATAGGGATATGGGGAGCTGAGAAAGGGGTCTCCCCACCTCTCCAAAGTGGGCTGTGTTCCATGGGCCCCCCAACCAAAGTGACTCCCGTCACACGGCAGCGCCACTCTGAGTGTAGACGGTTAAAATCAGGCAGATTTAATGGTAAAATTGCACTCATATAGATAGGTAACAAGTAGGCACGTCAAGTGATGGAGGTCCAGTGGGAGCATCAGGTGCTTTGGCCACGCTCTGGGTGTTTTCCCGCCGTTCCGGTAGTGTCCAGGTCTCAGGGAGTAGCAGAGGGGCACAGGGAGGCTCGCAGGGATGATGTCACCGCATGGACAGGGTTTCCAAGATGGCGCGCATTCGGAACATGCTCACTCCTTCATCAGGCCGAGACACAGGGGTTCTCTGAGACACAAAAGTTATTTCAAGGGTTCCTCTGCATTAAAATGTTTGAAAAAGTCTTTTGAGGGTCTTTATATGGTGAGTGGTGGCACTAGGTACAACATTTAGGACAAGGAGGGATCATCTTCTAATGATACATAGAAAGATAAGGGAGTCTCACCCGTAGCGCTGCAACCTTGTTTATATCAAGAGTGAAATGTTTTTATATATTAATCCTTGTTGCTAGCTGCAAAAATTACACAGATTTTATATAATACCAGCATGGACATTTTTTTGAATTTTTTTGATGTCTCAGCCACCTGCCTTGGCTGTCTCTTTAGTCCTCAGACCATAAATTTTTAATACAATGGATGATATTTTCTTGTTTTCAGTACAGGTTCTGGCAGGAAATAACAGAGGGGAAAGGGAAGGTGAAGGATAAATGCAGATTTGTTTTTTCTGTCCAAGTTGCTATGTTGGCACGCAGCTGGTACATAAAGGACATTGCAGGTGGACTTGGGCTCCTGTCCTCATGTAACATAGAGACGTGGAAGAGTGACAACAGAAAGAAGAAAAGACCAAGTGGTCCATAGATTGTCCATCAATTTTTAACTTATTTTTCCATTTTGTATAAATATATACTGTATACCTCCTCCTTCCTCCTGCCGGTGACCCCTCTAGTGATATAAAGATCTATATAGAGGAATCAGGACCTCCTTCCTCCTGCCGGTGACCCCTCTAGTGATATAAAGATCTATATAGAGGAATCAGGACCTCCTTCCTCCTGCCGGTGACCCCTCTAGTGATATAAAGATCTATATAGAGGAATCAGGACCTCCTTCCTCCTGCCAGTGACCCCTCTAGTGATATAAAGATCTATATAGAGGAATCAGGACCTCCTTCCTCCTGCTGGTGACCCCTCTAGTGATATAAAGATCTATATAGAGGAATCAGGACCTCCTTCCTCCTGCTGGTGACCCCTCTAGTGATATAAAGATCTATATAGAGGAATCAGGACCTCCTTCCTCCCGCCGATGACCCCTCTAGTGATATAAATATCTATATAGAGGAATCAGGACCTCCTTCCTCCCGCCGCTGACCCCTCTAGTGATATAAAGATCTATATAGAGGAATCAGGACCTCCTTCCTCCTGCCAGTGACCCCTCTAGTGATATAAAGATCTATATAAAGGAATCAGGACCTCCGTCCTCCTGCCGGTGACCCCTCTAATGATATAAAGATCTATATAGAGGAATCCGGACGTCCTTCCTCCTGCCGGTGACACCTCTAGTGATATAAAGATCTATATAGAGGAATCAGGACCTCCGTCCTCCTGCCGGTGACCCCTCTAATGATATAAAGATCTATATAGAGGAATCAGGACCTCCTGCCGGTGACCCCTCTAGTGATAGGATCTATATAGAGGAATCAGGACCTCCTGCCGGTGACCCCTCTAGTGATAGGATCTATATAGAGGAATCGGGACCTCCTTCCTCCTGCCGGTGACCCCTCAAGTGATATAAAGATCTATATAGAGGAATCAGGACCTCCTTCCTCCCGACGGTGACCCCTCTAGTGATATAAAGATCTATATAGAGGAATCGGGACCTCCTTCCTCCTGCCGGTGACTCCTCCAGTGATATAAAGATCTATATAGAGGAATTGGGACCTCCTTCCTCCTGCCGGTGACTCCTCCAGTGATATAAAGATCTATATAGAGGAATCAAGACCTCCTTCCTCCTGCCGGTGACCCCTCTAGTGATAGGATCTATATAGAGGAATCAGGACCTCCTTCATCCTGCTGGTGACCCCTCTAGTGATATAAAGATCTATATAGAGGAATCGGGACCTCCTTCCTCCTGCCGGTGACCCCTCTAATGATATAAAGATCTATATAGAGGAATCAGGACCTCCTTCCTCCTGCCGGTGACCCCTCTAATGATATAAAGATCTATATAGAGGAATCGGGACCTCCTTCCTCCTGCCGGTGACCCCTCTAGTGATACACCCTAGAATTCAATTTCCTTCTATTTCCCTCTGCCTGGCCACACAGTTTTGAATGTTAGATGAGAACTCTCAGAAAAGTAACTACTTTGAAGTGTTGATTTTGAAAATAGTAAATGCGATACATACGGCTATATCCGACTCGCTCTATATTGTATCATAGCTTTGCACAGTTCATCTAAACCTCCTCTGGTTTTGCTGTTTTGGAAGGTCGTACTTTTAGCCTCCTGTTGTCTTCTCTTAGGGTTGTGTTTTCTATCGATTCTTCCCCACGGTGCCGGCCTTGTGCTGCATTGTATCATGGAGTTATTGGAATGGACGGGGCTCTAATGTACAGGACCACCCGCTGTATGGCCTCCTACCTTGTACAGTATGCATACATATAGCCTTTTCATTACGGAGTCAACAGGTTTATGACAATGAAAATTATTCTCCAGCTAATAATGAATTATTCATCGCTAGTTGGGATCAATTGGGTTGGCAGCTTTACAGCTTCACGTAAGTGGTTTATTCCTTTCCCCGGTAAATTATGTAGACGGTTTTACGCCAACGTTTTGTCAAGATGAATATTTTTGGTGCCAGCCGTTAGTGGTAATCACTTTTTTGCTAATTGCAAGCGCCAGGTGGAACGGTTTATCATTCCTGCTGTACGGCCTATCGGAGTTTAAATATTATGATATTCCCAGTGGCTTACAGTGGGGGGGAAGTGGAATTTAAATGCACCTCTCAGTGGCATGCTTGGAATTCCATCTATATGAAGCCTGGGAATTTGATTTAACTTTTTTTTTTTTTTCAACTGTCTTGAGGGTTTAGAAATATACTGCACTTCCCACTGTTCTGAGCTTTTATGGTACTGTGGGGAGACATGAAAGGAAAGGTGCAAAGAATCGCCGGAATAGATGGAAGGATTTGCTTATAAATACAACTGTCATTGTGCACATGTATTGTTTTAGCATTCAAAGTGCTTTTCCTGTTACATTTGGGAGCTAAAATATTCACAAGGCTAAGGGACAACTGTCTGAAGGCTGAAAAAAAAATTACATATGGAGGCTGATTTACAAAAATTACAAGAAACAAAAGCGTCTGGATAGCCAGTTAGAGGTGTGGCATGGGTTGCCATCCATCCTGGCAAGACAAATATTGTACCCCCTATCCTGTGGACCATTAGCATTCCCTAAATCCCTTTCATCAATATCTATCTATCTATCTATCTATCTATCTATCTATCTATCTATCTATCTATCTATCTATCTATCTATTATCTATCTATCTATCTATCTATCTATCTATCTATCTATCTATTATCTATCTATCTATCTATTATCTATCTATCTATCTATATATTATCTATCTATCTGTCGCATACCGTATATATGATATATATACATATTATGATACAATCTGGGACTCACCTGAGTTCCCCTGTGTGCCCGGTTTTCTCATCCACTTTATGCATCTGTCAGCACCTGTGGTTGTGAGCCCTTGTAGATACTCAACTTGGGGTCTAAGCCCCAGCCTGCTTCTTCACCAGAGCCCTCGATGGTGGGGATGGACTTGCTGCAATCTGGGACCAGGTCGCGGCCCCCAGGTACACCCAGCTGAGGATGAGGAGAACGCTTGAGGGAGCAGAGTACAATGGGAGGAGACAAACAGAATCCTGATAGACTAGCCGAGGTCAGGTCAGGCGGAAAACAAGCACAGTAAGAGAATGAAGCCAGGGTCGGTACACGAGTAGTCAATGCAGTATACAGGAGATAGCAACACACAGGAGCTCAGACAACTAGGAAGTTACTCAGGCAAAGTGGCCTAGACTGAGCATGTCTTATATAGACAGGCAAATAAAGAGGCGGGACAGGAAGTGATGGAAGGAAATAAAACCCAGAGAACAGCAGACGACACCCATGGGTGAGCACAGACAAACACATGTGAAAGGGATCAGGAACAGCACTGCAGCAAGGAGGTAAGAATACACAAACAAGAAACTGCAGGCTAACTTGTGACAGCATCTTCCTAAGTGAGCACCTCCACTCTAGATTGCCACTCCCCCATTGTCCACTTTCATTCCCTCAATGTGCTCCACAACTCTAAGTCCCCCCCCCTCTGTTCAACCACCAGTTAGAAGAAGTCAAGTCCAGGCTAGAAGAAGGTCAAATATGGGCTAGGAGGTAAACGTCAGAAGGAGGTCAACTAGAGTCAGACTGCCAGTCAGAAGGAGCCAGCTCCAGGTTAGAAGATGGCTAGCTCTAGGTTTGAAGGAGACCAGCTGCCAGTCACCAGGAGTCAATTCTAGGTTAGAAGGAGATCTTCTCCATGTTAGAAAGAGTTCAACCACAAGTCAGAAGGAGTCAACTCCAGGTTAGAAGGAGGTCAACTTTAGGTTAGAAGGAGTTAACATCAGTCAGGAGGAGTTCAACTGTCAGTGAGAAGGAGTAAACTTCAGGTTAGGAGATTGTCAACTCTAGGTTAGAAGGGGCTCAACCACCAGTTACAAGGAGTCAGCTGCAGGTTACAAAAGGGTCTTCTCCATGTTAGGAAGAGTTCAACCACCAGTCAAAATGAATCAACTTCAGGTTAGAAGTAGGTCAACTCCAAGTTAGAAAGAGTTCAACTGCCAGTCAAGAGAGTCAACTCCAGGTTAGAAGACGGTCAACTTTAGGTTAGAACAGGTTCAACCACCAGTCACAAGGAGTCAGCTCCAGGTTAAAGGGATCTTCTTCATGTTAGGAAGAGTTCAACCACCAGTCAGAATGAGTCAACTTCAGGTTAGAAGTAGGTCAACTCTAAGTTAGAAGGAGTACAACTGCCAGTCAGAAGAGTCAACTTCAGATTAGAAGGAGGTCAACTCTAGGTTAGAAGGAGTTAACCATCAGTCAGAGGGAGGTCAACCGCCAGGTGGGAAGGAGTCAACTCCAGGTTAGGAGGAGGTCAACTCTAGGTTTGAAGGAGTTAACCATCAATCAGAAGGAGTCAGCTCCAGGTTAGAAGGTGGTCCACTCTAGGTTAGAAGGAGTTAAACTGCCAGTCAGAGGGAGTCAACTAGAGGTTAAAAGATGGTGCACTCTAGAGGTTAGGAGGGGTTCAACCACCAGTCAGAAGGAGTCACTCCAGGTTTGAAGGGGGTCTTCTCCTTGTTAGGAAGAATTCAACCACCAGTCAGATGGAGTCAACTCCAGGTTAGAGGGGTGTCTTCTCCATGTTAGGAAGAATTCAACCACCAGTCAGAAGGAGTCAACTTCGGGTTAGAAGTAGGTCAACCCTAGGTTATAAGGAGTTCAACCACCAGTCCGAAGGAGTCAACTCCAGGTTAGGAGGAGGTCAACTTTAGGTTGGAAGGAGGTAATTCTCCTGTCAGAATAAGTTAACCACCAGTCAGTAGGAGGTCAACTGCTGGTCAGATGGAAGTCACCCTCCTGGTCACAAGGAGTTCAAATGCAGGTCAAATTCCCCCATCAGTGCACTCTGAATGATCTCAGAAGTGTCTCAAACTGGTATGAAATGCAGCATGAGAGTACATGAAAGCAAGCCATTTATGCCCTTTGACGCGGGAACTCTTTCTGCTACTTTGGAGATGTTACTTCTGATTTCCTATGTCTAGGGAACAGGGAGTGAAAACCCAAAAGGACATTACTGAAACAACGTTTCATTAAATATTTTCTTTGCTTTCAGGCTGGCCAAGTTTTGGGAGCTAACCTCATACATGGCCCCAGCTGCTTTTTATCTGTATGAATTTTAAGGCCTACATTTTCATGTCTTTTTTTTTTTCTCCTAAACAGGAAAGCGATGAGACTGAAGTGGATAAAAACAAATGCTGCACCCTCTGCAACATGTTCTTCACATCTGCGATTGTCGCTGAATCCCATTACCAAGGAAAGACTCACGCCAAGAGAGTGAAACTGGTCCTTGGGGAGTCTCCAGACATTCCAGCCCGAGCAGGTGAGAGACGTTTATTTATACCAGCAGCGGGCTCAGATGGAATTGTATGGAGCTGCTAAACACCTTGGAGCTTTGTGGATTTATTGTTCTATATTTTTATATATTGGAGACGTTAACCCCATTTTTACTTGCTGGACAGAGTTGCTTCTTTTATATCCTTTTATGATAATAGGAAGTTTCTCAAAAATTTGTATAAACCTAAGTGTAAAAAAGACCGAATATTGTCGTATGTGAAGACTACCGAAAGAGATTTGACAGTCATCTTCAAAAAATTTTGGAGTGATATAAATATTGTGCTAATTGAATTACTATTTTTTTTGTCTTTACTTAGAGGATAGGGCTGCACTGGCAGTTCAATCTATTTGATACAGAGATACCCACATGGAAGAAAAATATATTTGAAATATATTTAAAAAATATTCTCCCCAAATATATTGACATATATAATTGAAATGCTACAATTTTTCCCATATTCAATATATTTCAAAATATACTTCAATATATATATATATATATATATATATATATATATACACTGTATGTTGAACTGTGTTTCAAATATATGTAAAAATTACTTTTTTATATGTTAAAAAAATATTTTAAAAATATTCTTCCCAAATATATTGACATATATAATTGAAATGCTACCATTGAACCCATATTCAATATATTTCAAAATATACTTTAATATATATATATACACTGTATGTTGAACTGTGTTTTAAATATATGCAAAAATTACTAAATAAATGTTTAAAAATATTCTTCCCAAATATATTGACATATATAATTGAAATGCTACAATTTTGCCCATATTCAATATATATATATATATATATTCATATATATATATATATATATATATATATATATATATATATATAGACATGTATTAATATAAATATATATATAGATATATATCTATATATATATAGATATATATAGATGTGTATGTATATATATATATATATATATATATATATATATATATATATATATAAAGATATATATATATATATATATATATATATATATACACACTGTATGTTGAACTGTGTTTTTATTACAAGTTATATTAAAAATATTTGTAAAAATACATTTCGAATATACTTTATGTCTTTAAAAATACAAATCTACATTTTTGGAATGCATTTACAAATATATGTAAAAATGACTTTTTTATATGTTAAAATAAATCTGATGAACATATTTAAACAAAATATATTTTTAAAAATACATATTTTTAAAATATATTCTTCAGATTTTTTTTTTACAAATAAATAATTTTAACATATATTTGTAAATGCATTCCAAAAATGTAGATTTGTGGGAGGAAACCCACACAGGCACAGAGAGAACATGCAAACTCCAGGCAGGTGGTACCATGGCTGGGATTCAAACCCACAACACTGGTACTGCCAGGCGGAAGTGCTAACCGCTTAGCCACTGTGCTGCCCTATTTGTTGCAAGTCAGAGGACTGTCAAGGGTAGTTAAATTGATTAGAAGCAAAGAGGTTTAATTGTCACAGTAGAAGCAACCCTCAGTGAGTACAATGCCGTATGTAGAAGTAGATGATCTAATGTTGGGAATGAGGAAAGCAGAGGTGCCTTCATCAGTACCATGGACAGCACATAAGCCTGTGCTTCTTATCACTCCTGGAAAGGGAAGCTGGATTGAAAGTGATGTGTGAACTGCCATTTGCTGGGCTTGTATTCATATTATCTGGTTGTTTATCTGTCCTTTGTTTTACTACTTTCAGTAAAGATAGATCAGCACTCCCAACATACCTTCAAATGAGTCAGTGGTGCTCCAGATTGGCAGACAAAGAATAAATACGCGATAAAAGGCTATGAGAGAGATCCTTCTAGGAGTAATGTTCAGTTGTACGGTATATGGAGAGTATAGCAGCAGGGCTGTCTTAATGCATGGGCACCCCTGGGCAGTGTGCAGGGGCCTCAGATACATAGGGCCCCCATGATAATTTTGTTGGGACAGTCATGCTTTTTACTAAGCGGTCCTGAAATGGCCTGGGCAACGTCCCAGAACCTGTTCTATGCCCTCCTGATCCCAGTACTGTGCCCTCCTGATCCAAGTATTGTGCCCTCCTGACTCCCCCTGTACTGTGCCCTCCTGACTCCCCTGTACTGTGCCCTCCTGATCCCAGTATTGTGCCCTCCTGATCCCAGTATTGTGCCCTCCTGACTCCCCTGTACTGTGCCCTCCTGACTCCCCTGTACTGTGCCCTCCTGATCCCTGTACTGTGCCCTCCTGATCCCAGTACTGTGCCCTCCTGACTCCCTCTGTATTGTGCCCTCCTGATCCCAGTATTGTGCCCTCCTGACTCCCCCTGTACTGTGCCCACCTGATCCCAGTACTGTGCCCTCCTGATCCCCGTATCATGCCCTCCTGACTCCCCCTGTACTGTACCCTGCTGATCCTAGTATTGTGTCCTCCTGACCCCAGTATTGTGCCCTCCTGATCCCAGTATTGTGTCCTTTTGATCCCAGTACTGTGCCCTCCTGATCCCAGTATTGTGCCCTCCTGACTCCCCCTGTACTGTGCCCACCTGATCCCAGTACTGTGCCCTCCTGATCCCCGTATCATGCCCTCCTGACTCCCCCTGTACTGTACCCTGCTGATCCTAGTATTGTGTCCTCCTGACCCCAGTATTGTACCCTCCTGATCCCAGTATTGTGTCCTTTTGATCCCAGTATTGTGCCCTCCTGATCCCAGTATTGTGCCCTCCTGACTCCCCCTGTACTTTACCCTCCTGATCCCAGTATTGTGCCCTCCTGACTCCCCCTGTATTGTACCCTCCTGATCCCAGTATTGTGCCCTCCTGACCCCAGTATTGTGCCCTCCTGACTCCCCTGTACTGTGCCCTCCTGATCCCTCTGTACTGTACCCTCCTGACTCCCCCTGTACTGTACCCTCCTGACTCCCCTGTACTGTGCCCTCCTGATCCCTCTGTACTGTACCCTCCTGACTCCCCCTGTACTGTACCCTCCTGACTCCCCCTGTACTGTGCCCTCCTGATCCCAGTATTGTGCCCTCCTAATCCCAGTATTGTGCCCTCCTGACTCCCCTGTACTGTGCCCTCCTGATCCCAGTATTGTGCCCTCCTGATACTCCCCCTGTACTGTGCTCTCCTGATCCCAGTATTGTGCCCTCCTGATACTCCCCCTCTACTGTGCCCTCCTGTGACGGGAGTAAATTTGGGTGGGGGGCTCATGGGACCAAACCTTTAGTTCATCAAGAGTTATCAGATCCTCAGACCAAGCATTTAGCTCTTCCCTAGTTATCAGATCCTCAGACCAAACCTGGTGAAGTTGTCTTCACCACGTCTAGATTCCTAAATACATTCAGTTGCTGCCATGTGATTGGCTGATTAGCAATTTGTGTTACCGAGCAACTGAACAGGTGGACCTAATATATATTCAACATAACCTGCAGAGATAAAAAAAAAAGGAGCTTGGTTTTAAGAACTAATGTCTACAAACCACAAATATTGAGAATGATGCTCAGCTGTCAAGCTGGTCCATCACAAACTAAAATTATCCATAAATGATATGATGGATTATGGATTATTTTAAAGCGTGACATGTTGGGTATCTATTTACTCACCGTAACATTCTCTTTCATATTTTGCAAACAAATTGGGGTATATATGGTTTTTTTTCTTTTAATCAGTGTATTATTTTCCAAAAATATATATTAATTTTTAAAAACTGCACATTTCGGTTTCGGTTACGGCCAAGTGCATTTTAAAGTTTTGGTTTTGGCACCAGAAGTTTAATTTCGGTGCGCCACTAGTTCTTATAATAACTACTGTGTGGCTGTGGACTGTTAAGTTGCCTACCAGGCTTCAGTTAAATGTCATATCTTTTTTAGGTGGATTAACTCAACTGGAAAAAAATCTGATAACTCGGGATGAGCTAAAGGTTTGGTCTGAAGATCTGATAACTAGGGATGAGCTAAAGGTTTGGACTGAAGATCTGATAACTAGGGATGAGCTAAAGTTTTGGTCTGAAGATCTGATAACTAGGGATGACCTAAAGGTTTGGTCTGTGGATCTGATAGCTAGGGATGAGCTAAAGGTTTGGTCTGAAGATCTGATAAGTAGGGATGAGCTAAAGGTTTGGTCTGAGGATCTGATAACTAGGGATGACCTAAAGGTTTGGTCTTAGGATCTTATAACTAGGGATGAGCTAAAGGTTTGGTCTGTGGATTTGATAACTAGGGATGAGCTAAAGGTTTGGTCTGAAGATCTGATAACTAGGGATGACCTAAAGGTTTGGTCTGAAGATCTGATAACTAGGGATGAGCTAAAGGTTTGGTCTGAAGATCTGATAACTAGGGATGAGCTAAAGGTTTGGTCTTAGGATCTTATAACTAGGGATGAGCTAAAGGTTTGGTCTGTGGATTTGATAACTAGGGATGAGCTAAAGGTTTGGTCTGAAGATCTGATAACTAGGGATGACCTAAAGGTTTGGTCTGAGGATCTTATAACTAGGGATGAGCTAAAGGTTTGGTCTGAGGATCTTATAACTCGGGATGAGCTAAAGGTTTGGTCTGTGGATCTGATAACTAGGGATGACCTAAAGGTTTGGTCTGAGGATCTTATAACTAGGGATGAGCTAAAGGTTTGGTCTGTGGATCTGATAACTAGGGATGACCTAAAGGTTTGGTCTGAAGATCTGATAACTAGGGATGAGCTAAAGGTTTGGTCTGTGGATTTGATAACTAGGGATGAGCTAAAGGTTTGGTCTGTGGATTTGATAACTAGGGATGAGCTAAAGGTTTGGTCTGAAGATCTGATAACTAGGGATGACCTAAAGGTTTGGTCTGAGGATCTTATAACTAGGGATGAGCTAAAGGTTTGGTCTGTGGATCTGATAACTAGGGATGACCTAAAGGTTTGGTCTGAAGATCTGATAACTAGGGATGAGCTAAAGGTTTGGTCTGTGGATTTGATAACTAGGGATGAGCTAAAGGTTTGGTCTGTGGATCTGATAACTAGGGATGAGCTAAAGGTTTGGTCTGAAGATCTGATAACTAGGGATGAGCTAAAGGTTTGGTCTGAAGATCTGATAACTAGGGATGAGCTAAAGGTTTGGTCTGAAGATCTGATAACTAGGGATGAGCTAAAGGTTTGGTCTGAAGATCTGATAACTAGGGATGAGCTAAAGGTTTGGTCTGAAGATCTGATAACTAGGGATGAGCTAAAGGTTTGGTCTGAAGATCTGATAAGTAGGGATGAACTAAAGATTTGGTCTGAGGATCTGATAACTAGGGATGACCTAAAGGTTTGGTCTGAAGATCTGATAACTAGGGATGAGCTAAAGGTTTGGTCTGTGGATCTGATAACTAGGGATGAGCTAAAGGTTTGGTCTGAACACGTTTGGACAAAACCTTGGCTGTTTGGCATTTGGTCGACTTCCTGAACACTTACCCGTTCAGCAGCAGTCGAACTTCATATACAGAGGTATTGCTTCCGCTGGTGTACAGTATGTAGCACCCTTCTAGTTAAGCTTGAGGATACTAGGTTCATTTAGCAGCCAGTGGAGCACTTGTTGATTGCATTAGCCTGCTCAGTGTTTCACAATCTGCTGCGCTGATTTTCCCCTGCATTCTAGAGAGATCTGGAGGAAAGGTAGAAGGGCAGTCTGAATATTCCTGGGGACTCAGCCAATCTCTGGGGAGGTGGGCTCAGAAGGTGGCTGGAGAGTCGATAAATAGTGGAAACCTGGAGCAGGAGTTGAGTTAAGCCTGGGTCCAGTCCTGCAGGCGGAGCTCTCTGCCTAGGGGCCTCTGCCCCTAAGGGTAGTCTGTTGGAACTCTGCATGATGGTCATCAAGGTCCCAACCGAAGCATAGCTGGGGGCCTATTTCTAAATGACTACAGCCTGCAGGCCCAATCTGGCCTGCGACAAAATTTTATCCAGCTGACAGCAACTTATTTGCACTATGCATGTCCATTGTATATGCGAGGAGGGCTGTAATGTGCATGGGGGTCTGATATCAATGGGGGGACATCTGATGTGAAGGGGGCTCTGATATCAATGGGGGGGATTCAGATGTGAAGAGGGGCTCTGATATCAATGGAAGGCTCTGATATCACTGGGGGCATCTGATGTGAAGGAGGGCTCAGATATTAATGGTGGGATCTGATGTGATGGGGGGCTCGGATATTAATGGTGGGATCTGATGTGATGGGGGGCTCTGATATCATGGGGGTATCTGTTGTGAAGAGGGGCTCTGCTATCAATGGGGGTATCTGATGTGAAGGGGGCTCTGATATCAGTGGGGGTATCTGGTGTGAAGGGGGGCTCTGATATCAGTAGGGGTATGTGGTGTGAAGGGGGGCTCTGAGACCAATGGAGGGATCTGACGTGAAGAGGGGCTTTGATATCAATGGAGGGATCTGATGTGAAGAGGGGCTCTGATATCAGTGGGGGGGATCTGCTTTGAAGGGGGGCTCTGATATCAATGGGGGGATCTGCTTTGAAGGGGGGCTCTGATATCAATGGGGGAATCTGATGTGAAGGGGGGCTCTGATATCAATGGGGGGGGGGGATCTGCTTTGAAGCGGGGCTCTGATATCAATGGGGGGATCTGATGTGAAAGGGGGCTATGATATCAATGGGGGGATCTGCTTTGAAGGGGGGCTCTGATATCAATGGGGGGATCTGATGTGAAGGGGGGTATGATATCAATGGGGGGGATCTGCTTTGAAGGGGCTCTGATATCAATGGGGGGATCTGATGTGAAGGGGGGCTCTGATATCAGTGGGGGGGATCTGTTGTGAAGAGGGGCTCTGCTATCAATGGGGGTATCTGATGTGAAGGGGGCTCTGATATCAGTGGGGGTATCTGGTGTGAAGGGGGGCTCTGATATCAGCAGGGGTATGTGGTGTGAAGGGGGGCTCTGAGACCAATGGAGGGATCTGACGTGAAGAGGGGCTTTGATATCAATGGAGGGATCTGATGTGAAGAGGGGCTCTGATATCAGTGGGGGGGATCTGCTTTGAAGGGGGGCTCTGATATCAATGGCGGGATCTGCTTTGAAGGGGGGCTCTGATATCAATGGGGGAATCTGATGTGAAGGGGGGCTCTGATATCAATGGGGGGCGGGATCTGCTTTGAAGCGGGGCTCTGATATCAATGGGGGGATCTGATGTGAAAGGGGGCTATGATATCAATGGGGGGATCTGCTTTGAAGGGGGGCTCTGATATCAATGGGGGGATCTGATGTGAAGGGGGGTATGATATCAATGGGGGGGATCTGCTTTGAAGGGGCTCTGATATCAATGGGGGGATCTGATGTGAAGGGGGGCTATGGTATCAATGGGGGGGATCTGCTTTGAAGCGGGGTTCTGATATCAATGGGGGGATCTGATGTGAAGGGGGGATATGATATCAATGGGGGGGATCTGCTTTGAAGCGGGGCTCTGATATCAATGGGGGGATCTGATGTGAAGGGGGTGCTCTGATGTGATTGGTGGATTCTCATGAAAGGGGGACTTTGAGGTGAAGGGGGGACTCTAATGTGATAGGGGGCTTCCCATCTGAGAACTCTGTATATATGTAAAACATAGGATGTGATCCTCATAATGAGAAGTATGGAGACCTCTGATCTAAAAGGCGATGCTGCTAACCTAGGCTCACACTATTGCGTGCGTGTTCGCGCTCACGTCACGGGTACATCACGTCACATATGTCACGTCACGTCACGATTCATTTACATGGGCTGCTGTACCTGCAGAAAACAAGCGTAAAGACGTCCCATGACGTTTATAGAAATGCGCCTCCTAGAATCACATGGTGCTGTGGTGCTATACGGTTTGCGTGGGGATGGCATTAAGAATTCATCTGCATCAAGAGCAGCGCGTTTTGCCTGCAGATAAGGAACACGCGTGATTATGTGCGTTTTCCGAACCCGCACATATGTGAACAAGGTCAGTCCTCGGTACACAGTCCCTGCTTTTATTAATAGGATTGTGTTATTGTGCCAAACCGCCACCGGCGTGTGAGACGAACCGGCAGTCAGTTCCTATGCCGACGAGGAGTATGCTGATCGGAGGAGAGAGCAGAGCGATGAGCTCTTCACTTTCACTGTCCAGTCACAGGCTGGGGGGGTAAGTCCAGGACGACATGGGCTCAGAGGAAGTGGGTCCAATGATGCTGTCCATCAGTCTGAGGACATCTAGAGGCAGAAAAAAAGAAAACTACTGCGGGGCAAATCTCAGGATGGAAGGGCTGGTTTTGTCATTTTATCCAACATTGAGCAAATCGTTCGAATAGTTTTCTTTTTCCTGACGTTCTGCTTTAAAGGATTTCAGGAGGTGTTCATAATTCACAGAATAATGAGCTTCTCATCGCATCCATGCACAATGGCAACCCCATGGGCAGCCACATTCATAGCGATTCCGGTGACACGTTTCTGCTCAGCTGGGGTGTCCTTTCAATTCCTTTTTGAAGGGTCAGGGATTTCATGCAGACTTGTATGCTAATGATATTAAAATATACCAGGGCTTTATGTTTTATATATACAATTCATAAAACCTCAAACCAAAATGTATCCATAAAATGATATGAAGGAAAATAGTTTTTATTTTAAAGTAACTTTTAGTAACAAATTATCATAATTTATTTTTTAAAAAAAGGATCGTCTGTCCTCTCTGTAGTCCTCTCACCTTTACCCGCCTTTCAATAAATACAGTGAAATACACACACACATATATATATATATATATATATATATATATATATATATATATGAAAGGGTTGTTCCTTTTATGAGAAATGCACCGCTGTTCACCTTCTCTTGCTTTGTATTACCGCGCCCCGCAAGCTTCCGCTGGCTGTATGATAATAAATTTGGTTTGGTTGTCACCGTTATCTTTCCTTCTGCGATTTCCTTTTGATTTCCGCCGATCGCTGTTTTTTTGCCCTGTGGTGTTTTTGTTCTTTTTATTTTTGTATTTCCCATGTGTTGGAAACTAAAAGTTAAATTAGTTGCTTTTGTTGTGCAATGCATCCAGTATCCTTTTCTTTCTCATCCGTTGTGGGACACAGGGAGCTTTTAAAACCTTCGGGTTATCCTGCTGCCTACAGGAAAAATTGGACACTGGCAACAAGAAAAAAAATGTTTGCTGGATCAGGATAACCCCGTCCACAAAAAAATAAAGGAGAATTGTATAAAATACTTACCGTAATTTTTCTTTCCTAACACCAATCCATGGCTGCTTACTACCACATGTATGCTGCCATGTTGGCACCAGGAAAATGGGAAATTGTATCAAATACTTACTATAATTTTCCTTTCCTGGCACCAATCTATGGCAGCATACATGTGGATTGGTGCTAGGAAAGAAAAGAGTGGGCATGTTATTTTTTAGCTCTGCTGTTACCTGATTGGAAGATATTTCTTAACACTGACGTACAAAGCCGTCCACCATACTGTCCCAAACTACATCACCGACCTAATATCCAAGTACCACCCAACACACACACTCCGCTCCTCACAAGATCTCCTTCTCTCTAGTTCACTGGTCTCCTCTTCCCATGCCCGCCTCCAGGACTTCTCCAGGGTGTCACCCATCCTCTGGAACTCCCTGCCCCAACCCATCAGATTGTCACCTACTCTCCTCTCCTTTAGGCGCACCCTGAAAGCCCACCTCTTCAGGGAAGCCTACCCCACCCCCTGCTAACTTGACCGACCTCCTCCACTCTTCCCACCACTCCATCCCCCACAGCTATCTCCTCCTGTGCCACCATCCCCTCCCTCCTAGATTGTAAGCTCCAAGGAGCAGGGCCCTCGATCCCCTCATGTTTTGCATTGTATTGTTATTGTTCTGTCACATGTTCTGTTCCCCACTATAATGTACAGCGCTGAGCGAACTATTGGCGCTTTATAAATACTGTATAATAATAATATTTCTACTAATAACAAGCTCTGGTAGATCCTGTGAGTCTTTCCAGTTAGCTAAGGAGTAATGGTAGACTCAAGCCGGTTACTGAAAATCCCGTGAGTCTCTCCAGTCAGTCAATCCATGGCTGCTTACTACCACATGTGTGCTGCCATGTTGGCACCAGGATATTGGGAAATTGTATCAAATACTTACTATAATTTTCCTTTCCTGGCACCAGTCTATGGCAGCATACATGTGGATTGGTGCTAGGAAAGAAAAGAGTGGGCATGTTATTTTTTAGCTCTGCTGTTACCTGATTGGAAGATATTTCTACTAATAACAAGTTCTGGTAGATCCTGTGAGTCTTTCCAGTTAGCTAAGGAGTAATGGTAGACTCAAGCCGATTATTGAAAATTCTGTGAGTCTCTCCAGTCAGTCAATCCATGGCTGCTTACTACCACATGTATGCTGCCATGTTGGCACCAGGATAATGGGAAATTGTATCAAATACTTACTATAATTTTCCTTTCCTGGCACCAGTCTATGACAGCATACATGTGGATTGGCGCTAGGAAAGAAAACAGTGGGCATGTTATTTTTTAGCTCTGCTGTTACCTGTTTGGAAGATATTTCTACTAATATGAAGTTCTGGTAGATCCTGTGAGTCTCTCCAGTTAGCTAAGAAGTAATGATAGACTCAAGCCAAATACTGAAAATCCCATGAGTCTCTCTAGTCAGTCAATGAGGGCAAATTTTCCCACTATACTGGTGTTCCCTCTACGACAGCCCTGCATTTCTGGATGTTTCTCCAGTCATCTACTACTGGTGCTAAATTCAGGCTGGACACGGAAATCCCAGACAGCTCTCTAGTTAGCCATGAAAGTGCAGGCTTACAGTTTTTGTATTAAATTGTATAAAATACTTACCATAATTTTCCTTCCCTAGCCTCAATCCATGACAGCTTACTACCACATGTATGCTGCCATGTTGGCACCAGGAAAATTGTATGAAATACTTACTATAATTTTCCTTTCCCGGCACCAATCTATGGCAGCATACATGTGGTAGTAAACTGCCATGGTTTGGCGCTAGGAACGAAAAGAGTGGGTATGTTATTTTTTAGCTCTGCTGTTACCTGATTGGAAGATATTTCTACTAATAACAAGTTCTGGTAGATCCGGTGAGTCTCTCCAGTTAGTGAAGAAGTAATAGTAGACTCAAGCCGAATACTGAAAATCCTGTGAGTCTCTCCAGTCAGTCAATGAAGGCAAATTTTCTCAGTATACTGGTGTTCCCTCTATGACAGCCCCGAAGGTCTGGACGTTTCTTCAGTCATCTACTGCTGGTGCTAAATTCAGGCTGGATATGGAAATCCCAGATGGCTCTCTAGTTAGCCAAGAAGTGCAGGCTCATAGTTTTTGTATTAAATACTATCATTTTTCTTTCCTAGCACCAATCCATGGCTGCTTACTACCACATGTATGCTGCCATGTTGGCACCAGGAAAATGAAAAATTGTATCAAATACTTACTATAATTTTCCTTTCTGGCACCAATCTATGGCAGCATACATGTGGTAACATGCTGTCATGTTGGCTCCAGGAAAGCTTTTTTTTTGTGTCCTTAAAAGAGTGGGCATGTTACTTTTTAGCTCTTCTGTTACCTGATTGGAAGATATTTCTACTAATAACAAGTTCTGGTCGATCCTGTAAGTCTTTCTAGTTAGCAAAGAAGTAATGGTAGACTCAAGCCGAATACTGAAAATCCTGTAAGTCTCTCTAGTCAGTCAATGAGGGCAAATTTTCTCAGTATACTGATGTTCCCTCTACGACAGCCCTGATTTTCTGGATGTTTCTCCAGTCATCTACTACTGGTGCTAAATTCAGTCTGCATACGGAAATCCCAGACGGCTCTCTAGTTAGCCAAGAAGTACAAGCTCACAGTTTTTGTATTAAATTGTATAAAATACTTACCATAATTTTTATTTCCTAGCCCCAATCCATGACAGCTTACTACCACATGTATGCTGCCATGTTGGCACCAGAAAAATGGAAAATTGTATCAAATACTTACTATAATTTTCCTTTCTGGCACCAGTCTATGTCAGCTTATACCACATGTATGCTGCCACGTTGGCACCAGGAAAATGGAAAATTGTATCAAATGCTTACTATAATTTTCCTTTCCTGCCACCAATCTATGGCAGCATACATGTGGTAACATGCTGTCATGTTGGCTCCAGGAAAGCTTTATTTTTTTTGTGTCCTTAAAAGAGTGGGCATGTTACTTTTTAGCTCTGATGTTACCCGATTGGAAGATATTTCCACTAATAACAAGTGCTGGAAGATCCTGTGAGTCTCTCCAATTAGCGAAGAAGTAATGGTAGAGTCAAGCCGAATACTAAAAATCCCATGAGTCTCTCCAGTCAGTCAATGAGGACAAATTTTCTCAGTATACTGATGTTCCCTCTACGACAGCTCTGAATTTCTGGATGTTTTTCCAGTCATCTACTGCTGGTGCTAAATTCAGGCTGGATACGGAAATCCCGGACGGCTCTCTAGTTAGCCAAGAAGTGCAGGCTCACAGTTCATTGTCTATACTGGTGATTCTCTGGAGCTGAGACGGTTTTCCTGTCTCTGTAGCTCACCGTTGTGGGTTCCTACAGTTGCAGGCTTATGTAGCGCTATGCTTAAGGGGCTACTGCCCGCCTACACAAGCAACAGTCTATTCAAACGGCTTCAGTCTAGGGCACATATGTCCAGCACAAGGTCCATGGGCCGAATCTGGCCCTCCAGGACTTGTCATGTGGCTCTTGCACCCAGTTGTTTAGCTGGAACGTGGCAGAGCTTCATTCCAACTGTCACCCCCCCACACTCCCCGTTGTCACTTGTAAACACGGAAACCTTCTGTGTTTATAAGAGACAGCTTTTCTCAGTGGCTCCTGAGTCTAACAGATCCCTGCGCACGCTCACGGCCAGGCATGGCGGGGAGACATCTCCAGAGAGAGAGAGAGACCAGGCAGGAGAGAGAGATGCAAGGAAGCTTTGGGGGGGTTGAGTTTGCACACCCTGAACTCTGTACACAACACACCCCTGAACTCTGTACGTAGTGCATCCCTAAACCCTGCTCTCTGTACGTAGCACACCCCTGAACCCTCCACTCTCTACTTAATGCACTCCTAAACCCTGCACTCTGTATATAGGACACTCCTAAACCCTGTACTTTGCACATAGCACACCCCTAAACTCTGCACTCTGTATGTAACGCACTCCTAAACTCTGCACTCTGTTCACAACCAACCTTTGAACTCTGTACTTTGTACATACTGCACCCCCAAACCCTGCATTCTGTACGTAACGCATCCCTAAACCCTGCACATAGCACACCCCTGAACTTTGCACTCTCTACTTAACGCACTCCTAAACTCTGCACTCTGTACATAGAGCACTCCTAACCCCTGCACTTTGTACACAGAGCACCCCTAAACCCTGCACTCTGTACATAGCACACCCCTGAACTCTGCACTCTCTACTTAACGCACTCCTAAACTCTGCACTCTGTACATAGAGCACTCTTAAACCCTGCACTCTGTACATAGAGCACTCTTAAACCCTGCACTCTGTACATAGCACACCCCTGAACTCTGCACTCTCTACTTAACGCACTCCTAAACTCTGCACTCTGTACATAGAGCACTCCTAAACCCTGCACTCTGTTCACAGCCAACCTTTGAACTCTGTACATACTGCACCCCTAAACCCTGCATTCTGTACATAGTGCACCTCTAAACATAACACATTCCTGAACTCTGCACTCTGTACATAGCACACTCCAGATACAACCGGCCCGTTAAGGGCAACCATACTGCTGATCAATGCTGCTGCTCAATGAAACTCAGTTTGATTCCCCCAGTCTAGGGGATGACTTTTTACAGTTTATGGCTTGTAGAACTGCAAAGGGGAGGGAGAAGAACTTGGCATGAGATACATCAAAATGCTCCAAAGCAGTAGTGTTTAGAGGACAGCCATTCCTAACAGTAGTAGTATTGGATGAGCACAGTCCAAGGCCCTACAGCTGAAGACCAAATTTTGGGCATCTGGTTACCGTGCACCGGTATGAACTATTGGTAAACAGTGCATATCCAGCACACAGTCTCAGGGATCAGCTTAAAGTCACTACTCACAAGTCCCCAGGGCAGCTGCCTCCTGCCGGCTTCCTCTGGACACAACCCCATGAGTGAGATGGCAATTCTCAGGACTGTATGGTGTGGTCCTGCAGTAAACTCTGAGCAAGGTCCAATTGAGCCTTGGATCCTATCACTTCTGTGGCCTCCTTGAGCAGTTGTTTAGTCCATGGGCTGCTGGAGAGCAGTTCCTGCACCTCTGGAACCCTCCTGGGGAGAAGGAGCCCTGCTCTCCAGGGTCTCAGACTATTAATCACTCTCGGGCCCTTTTCTATAAACTTCCCCTCCAGCGAGTGTCCGGAACCTGATAAATATGCAGGCTGATTATTTTGAATCTCCCGCCCTAAGCTCTGGAAGCTCCTTCCAGAGGCAGCAATCAAACTCCCATCCTGTGAGACTCTGAACAGATCAGACTAAAAAATTCTGCTCCCTCGATTACAAAAGGAGCCAACACTAATTTTGCCTAGCAAGGGTTGGCTGCCCTGGGCACAAGGGTCGGCTGCCCTGGGCATAAGGGTTGGCTGCGCTGAGCACAAGGGTTGGCTGCCCTGGGCACAAGGGTTGGCTGCCCTGGGCACAAGGGTTGGCTGCCCTGGGCACAAGGGTTGGCTGCCTTGGGCATAATTTTTTGCTGAAGGGATGGGGGCGCCTTCCTTATGTTACAAGGTTGACAAGAGTAGTGACAGTGGCAGTGATCTTGACAAGCGAATGACTACTGGGTGTAGGATCTCCTAAGCTTGCCCATCATGAACCTGGGAGGGGGAAAGAGGGGCAGTTTTGGCATCTTTGACCTGGGCGCTGGATGATCCTGTCTCGGCACTGAAGGAAGGTGCTACACAAGGTTGGTAAAAAGTGGTAGTGAAGATACAGACAGCAGCAGTTTCAAGAGCAATATATTGGTTGGAGAGAGCACAATAATCTGGCAAACACGAAGTGCAGAGGCATGGCTTTAATAGGAGGTTCATGGGGAGCAGCAAAGGGTTAAAGGTTCATGAAAAACAAGGTTCAAGGCAAGAACATTCTGGGGGATATCTGTACTGTCCTGACATTTGGGGGATATCTGTACTGTCCTGACATTTGGGGGATATCTGTACTGTCCTGACATTTGGGGGATATCTGTCCTGACATTTGGGGGATATCTGTACTGTCCTGACTAGAAATGAGCGAATCGAACCAGGCGAACCGGAATTCGATACGAATTTCAGGAAATATTCGATTCGCGTCGAATCCAAAATTTTGCCTACTTCGGGTGCGCGAATCGAATATTTCCCAATCAGCCGGCAAAAGTGTCCCTGCAGTGAGCTCCGCTATTTCTGACAGTTCTCTGACAGTTCCTTCACATGTACAGCGGTTGAAACATTGTATCTATTCGTTTCCATTTAGGATACAGATGTTTCAACCGCTGTACATGTGAAGAAGCTGTCAGAGAACTGTCAGAAATAGAGGAACTCTGCACATACACTTTTTGCCGGTTTGGAATTAATCTTATTTTCATCCTACTTCTTCTTCATCCTCATCCTCAGAAGAAGAAGAAGAGGACGAGGATGAAGAAGAAGAAGAAGAAGTAGGATGAAAATAAGAATAATTCCAAGCCGGCAAAAAGTGTATGTGCAGAGCTCCTCTAAGTGTATCTGCAGAATAGAGGAACTCTGCACATACACTTTTTGCCGGAAACCGCTGTATGGAGGGAATGTCCCAGAACTGTCAGAAATAGACAGAAACTGTCACAGAACTGTCCTTCTTCTCATCCTTCTCCTTCTTCTCATCCTTCTTCTCATCCTTCTTCTCATCCTTCTCCTTCTTCTCATCCTTCTCCTTCTTCTCATCCTTCTTCTCATCCTTCTCCTTCTTCTCATCCTTCTCCTTCTTCTCATCCTTCTCCTTCTCCTTCTTCTCATCCTTCTCCTTCTCCTTCTTCTCATCCTTCTCCTTCTCCTTCTTCTCATCCTTCTCCTTCTTCTCATCCTTCTCCTTCTTCTCATCCTTCTCCTTCTCCTTCTTCTCATCCTTCTCCTTCTCCTTCTTCTCATCCTTCTCCTTCTTCTCATCCTTCTCCTTCTCCTTCTTCTCATCCTTCTCCTTCTTCTCATCCTTCTCCTTCTCCTTCTTCTCATCCTTCTCCTTCTTCTCATCCTTCTCCTTCTCCTTCTTCTCATCCTTCTCCTTCTTCTCATCCTTCTTCTCATCCTTCTCCTTCTCCATCTTCTCATCCTTCTCCTTCTCCTTCTTCTCATCCTTCTCCTTCTGCTTCTCCTTCTTCTCATCCTTCTCCTTCTTCTCATCCTTCTCCTTCTTCTCATCCTTCTCCTTCTTCTCATCCTTCTCCTTCTCCTTCTTCTCATCCTTCTCCTTCTGCTTCTCCTTCTTCTCATCCTTCTCCTTCTTCTCATCCTTCTCCTTCTTCTCATCCTTCTCCTTCTCCTTCTTCTCATCCTTCTCCTTCTTCTCATCCTTCTTCTCATCCTTCTCCTTCTTCTCATCCTTCTTCTCATCCTTCTCCTTCTTCTCATCCTTCTCCTTCTTCTCATCCTTCTCCTTCTCCTTCTTCTCATCCTTCTCCTTCTTCTCATCCTTCTCCTTCTCCTTCTTCTCATCCTTCTCCTTCTTCTCATCCTTCTCCTTCTCCATCTTCTCATCCTTCTCCTTCTTCTCATCCTTCTCCTTCTCCTTCTCCTTCTTCTCATCCTTCTCCTTCTCCTTCTTCTCATCCTTCTCCTTCTTCTCATCCTTCTCCTTCTCCTCATCCTTCTCCTTCTCCTTCTTCTCATCCTTCTTCTCATCCTTCTTCTCATCCTTCTTCTCATCCTTCTTCTCATCCTTCTCCTTCTTCTCATCCTTCTCCTTCTTCTCATCCTTCTCCTTCTCCTTCTTCTCATCCTTCTCCTTCTTCTCATCCTTCTCCTTCTCCTTCTTCTCATCCTTCTCCTTCTTCTCATCCTTCTCCTTCTCCATCTTCTCATCCTTCTCCTTCTCCTTCTTCTCATCCTTCTCCTTCTCCTTCTTCTCATCCTTCTCCTTCTTCTCATCCTTCTCCTTCTCCTTCTTCTCATCCTTCTCCTTCTCCTTCTCCTTCCTCATCTCCAAGGGCATTTAAATTAAAGGTACAGTGTTCTGCACTAATTTAAAGGCTCTCTGAAGCCTAGAAACCCTTTTTATAAGTCATCTTCGTAGCGAATAAATTCGCATCGAATCGAATTTCTTCCTGAAATTCGCCGAATCAAATTTTTGAATACTTCGCTCATCTCTAGTCCTGACATTTAGGGGATATCTGTACTGTCCTGACATTTGGGGGATATCTGTACCGTCCTGACATTTGGGGGATATCTGTACCGTCCTGACATTTGGGGGATATCTGTACCGTTCTGACATTTGGGGGATATCTGTACCGTCCTGACATTTGGAGGATATCTGTACCGTCCTGACATTTGGAGGATATCTGTACCGTTCTGACATTTGGGGGATATCTGTACCGTTCTGACATTTGGAGGATATCTGTACCGTTCTGACATTTGGGGGATATCTGTACCGTCCTGACATTTGGAGGATATCTGTACCGTTCTGACATTTGGAGGATATCTGTACCGTTCTGACATTTGGGGGATATCTGTACCGTCCTGACATTTGGAGGATATCTGTACCGTCCTGACATTTGGAGGATATCTGTACCGTTCTGACATTTGGGGGATATCTGTACCCTTCTGACATTTGGGAGATATCTGTACCGTCCTGACATTTGGAGGATATCTGTACCGTTCTGACATTTGGGGGATATCTGTACCCTTCTGACATTTGGGGGATATCTGTACCGTCCTGACATTTGGGGGATATCTGTACCGTCCTGACATTTGGGGGATATCTGTACCGTCCTGACATTTGGGGGATATCTATACTGTCCTGACATTTGGGGGATATCTGTACTGTCCTGACATTTGGGGGGGATCTGTACTGTCCTGACATTTGGGGGGATATCTGTACTGTCCTGACATTCTTGGACCTCAAGAAATTAGATTGGCCGTCAGTACTTCAGGATTGATCAATACTCAGATCTATACCATAGTTTGTGAACTCTATAACCTTCCTACAGACTAAATAATACTTCCTAATTTGGGTTATTTTCACCAAAGACATGGAGCAGAATACATCTCGGCCTAAATTTATGAATAACAATTATTTATTTGCAAACTTTTATAACAGAAACAAAGAAAAACGTGTTTTTTTTCAAAATTTTTGGTCTTTTTTTGTTAATTTAGCAAAAAATAAAAACCCCGGCGGTGAATAAATACCACAAAAAGTTTGGTTGCAGTGTTGTATGATCGCGCAATTGTCATTCAAAGTGTGAGAGCGCTGAAACCTGAAAATTGGGCCGGGCAGGAAGGGGGTAAAAGTGCCCGGTATGGAAGTGGTTAAAAATTTTTTTTTTTTTTACTATTTTGGGCCAGTTTTCCTTTCATAATATGAAAAAAAATCAGGAGATATCCATTACCATTTACCGCCAAATGAAAGCCCAATTTGTCCTGAAACAAAAGCGGTATAATCCACCTGGATGTACGAAGTAGTTGTGATGATACGAACGGTTTTACTAACACAGGTCAAAGTTGCAAAATTGTGCTTAGGCATTAACATTTGTTTCACCCTTAGGCGTGAAGGGGTTAAATTTCATATCAGTCCATAAATAACTTGAAAAAAAATCTCTATCGCCGACCGATGCATGACCCATGAAAATGGCCAAGTCCTGTTCTCGAAGGAGTGCGTTGTATCGTTGGTCTTGGCGTAGTTAATGTTCTGCGGGTTCTTCGCTGCGCAGGAAGCTACAAAGTGCCATACTGACTTATGAGGCCCTCTGTAAAATCAATCCAGTCTCGTTTTTTGGGGCGCACGCGGCACTTTTCTTTTTTATTTCACTGTTTCAGCAAACTACTTAAAGAATGCATTTGGTGATTACGGGATTTTTTTGTGCTCGTCTCCCGGAACGCTCAATAGTTCTGACTCTCCAGTAAATTAGTCAGTTTGATGTGGTTCTGCAAAGATCTCCTTCTGTTTTTTTGAAAGACTGTTCTGGAGCCTTTTCTTTCATTGAAGGTGGAATCGTTACCTTTTTTCACCTCGGAGCCATTTTATAATCAGTTATTTTCAGATAAAGTGAAATTGAACTCAGTTGGTCTCTTCTGTTGTAAGTGCTTCCCAGCCTGGGGAGTGAGGTAGTGAGGTTACCTCAGGACAGGCTGAAAGGCTCTTTTAGATAAGGGCTTCTGGAGCCCTCCCACCTCTCCAGAAACCTGAGAGCTTTCTAGACCAGGGGTAGAGGAGGCCCAGATCTGCATGTTTGAGGGACCCTGGTCCTCCCCCCCTCCATTTATATGCACAGGAGTCATATCATCACAGCTCAGAGAGGTGCCGTACATGCACGTTGAGCTGCGCATGCCCAGCTCAGAGTACACTAGCAGTGAAAAAGGTACCAGGGGCATCTCATGGAGCCCCCTACTGACCCAGAGCCCTCAGGCAGTATCCGAGTGCTGGAATGGTCAGTCTGCCCCTGTCCACCCTGCACTGCGCACTTCTCCCCAGGCTCTGTCACATTTGAGGGTTACCCTGGTCACCATGTTCAGCATCCTGCCAGGGGATTGGCCAGGGTCCCTCAAACATGCAGATCTGGGCCTCCTCCAACCCTGGTCTAGGTTTCTGGAGGGGTGGGAGGGCTCCAGAAGCCCTGACCTCATAGAGCCTTTCAGCCTCTCCTGAGGTAACATCACTACCTCACTCCCCAGGCTGACTCATCCCAGGCTGCTACTCAGCCTCTGTCTAAAAAAAAAGTGATCTAGTTAAATCTAAAGGGTGTTACACAATCATCCCCCCATCCTTTATTTATGGATAACATTTAATTCATAGAAGCTGTAGTACCAGTTTCTGTGAATGGAGGAGGGGGTGGGGCATAAAAAAGAGTGGGCATAGGTGGGCTGTCTTGATAAGGGCCTGTCACAGCTCCTTTAGTTCTCCTAACGCTCACCACACCAGACAATTATGACCATGAAGGTGGGAGGCATCAGTGGAGGAGGATTTCACGGAAACCAGGAGCCAGCAGCACAAGGGACACTCTGCATTAAAAGTCATGTCCTTTGTGCTGATTTTTGTGTTTTTTTTATATTGACCACAATATCTTGATATTGATTCTGCTGCCAAAGGGGCGTTTCTAAGAAGGCCGCATTCCAAATACTTCAGCTGTGAGCAAAAATTAGACTTGAACTCCAAAATGACATCTCTTCGTCAAGATAACTTGTGTGATTGCAGGCCACTAGGGTGCCAACATCTAAGAAATAGTCTATCCAACAAATTGTATTATGGGTGTCATGGTCGGGGGTAATCCTCGGAGACCATTAGCTATACCAGTAAAGAGGCTCCCTCAGACCGGCAAGATACATACACAAGTAGGTCACCCTGGCGGATGATACAGGCTCACCTGAAGTGCGGGGTCTAAGCACTAACTGGTATTCACCAGACCAGAACTCCTGATGGTGGGGATGGGTTTTGCTGCGTGTTAGTACCGAGTTGTCAGGATTGCCTCACCAGGAGGCGAGCAAGCTGGGGTCCAGTAGCAGATGTAGCAGGTTGGGATCAAGCAGAAGCGTAGTCAGTAAACAAGCCAAAGGTCAGTAACAAGTGGTTGCAGGTCAACAAGTGGCTGTAGTCACTGAGCTTCCGAGAGCGACCCGTTCTTTCACCAATGTTTGTAGAAGCAGTCTGCATGCCTAGGTGATGATTTTATACACCTGTGGCCATGGAGGGGATTGGAAGACCTGAATCCAATGATTTGGAGGGGATTAGAAGACCTGAATCCAATGATATGGAGGGGATTGGAAGACCTGAATCCAGTGATTTGGAGGGGATTGGAAGACCTGAATCACATGATTTGGAGGGCAGGCCCAATACTTTTGGCAATGTAGTGTATGACTCTTGTAGATTTAGGTCTAATGGTCTTGCAGAAGCCGTCTGACACGTTTTAGGTATCACTTTTGATCAGGAACATAAATACACCTGGAAACTCATAGAGGGGTTAGTGGTTGCAAGTCAACAGAGGAAGGTTAAAAACAATAGGCCTGGTACTGGGGTGATGCAATCCCATGGTGAAAGGGTTCCAAAAGGGAAAAATGGGGCAACTGTGAATGTAGAGATCCAGAGGGCAGCTAAGAGATCTCCTATCCTCATCTCTGTCCTCACCTTGTCAATCCCATGGTGAAAGGGTCCCAAAAGGGAAAAATGGGACAACTGTAAAAACAGTGATCTAGAAGGCATCTAGGAGATCTTAACCACAGCCCAAAATGGGTCCATCCAAGAGCATGGTCGGCCACAAAACTCCAACACCAGGGAAGATGCAGACAAACGGATACACAAAAAAGAAAAGCACACTGGGTAGCTGCCATGTCAAGATTGGTATACCTAAACCTATGAGGGTCATACTGTATATTGGGTTTTGTCCCCCCATGGTCTAAGCCTACAGTGCATGTTGTGAGATATGGTTTTATGTTTTGTAATAAAGATGTAATAAATTGAATTATATCTGTTTTCTGTTATTGATTTATTTTTGGTGCCGGGAAAGTCCCATACACACACGATACGTGTTTGTTGCTAGCTCTAATGCTACTGTTCTCACGGTGATTTATGGCTTTAGTGAAGTTCTCCTTTAGGGCAAATAATAAATTACAAAACATAAAGGGGTCCAAGTGTGTTTTCTATTTCCCAAACCCCAAGTGCCTATTATTATAGTGGTGTATACGGCGGTAAAATCCAATTTTTTATATCAGAGGTTGGAGAACCCTTGTGAAGACCACAGAAAGGCAGACCCTGTGGAACTCTCTCGTAGTGAAGGTCTCCCTACCCCCGTGTTCTCGGTTAGGTGTACATCAGCCAACACCCTAGAAATAGTCTTTCTAACAAATTGTGCGATGGGTGAAACAGACCTTCCTAAAACCCAAAGTAATCCAAAAACTGAAGAGGGGCTTAGACCCTAGGGGAACTACACTCCATGTATAACTCCTATAGGTCTAGGTGTAACAGTCTTGATGCAGTTGCCTCCCGATGCGTTTTGAGTATCACTTTTCATTCGGGGCATAAATAAACTTGAGAACTCTTAGAGGGTTTAGCCGTTGCAAGTCTACTGATGAGGCCTCATACTGTGGTGATACAATCCCATGGTGAAAGGGTCCCAAAAGGGAAAAATGGGACAGCTGTAAAAAAAAAAAACAGTGAGCTAGAAGGCAGCTAGGAGATCTTAGCCACAGCCCAAAATGGGTCCATCCAAGAGCATGGCCAACCACAACACTACAGCAGCAGGGAAGATGCAGATGAACAGGAGCTCAAAACACATTGGGCGGCATCTACATCGAGGCTGTTACACTTCAACTTCTAAGCCAAAGTCCTAGGTGTCACTCTAGACTCAAACCTGTCCTTCCAACCCCATGTCCAATCGCTGGCAAACTCATGCAGGCTCCACCTCCGCAACATCTCCAAAATACGTCTGTTCCTAACCCTGGACACTACTAAACAACTCGTTCACTCCCTTATTATCTCACGCCTCGACTACTGCAACTCCCTCCTCACCGGCCTACCTCATCACAGACTCTCCCCGCTTCAGTCTTACCTGAACTCAGCGGCCAGACTCATCCACCTTACCAACCGCTCCGCTTCTGCCACCCCCCCCTCTGTCATTCCCTCCACTGGCCTCCACTCAGTGTCCTCCACCCCCCTCTGCCAATCCCTCCACTGGCCTCCACTCAGTGTCCTCCACCCCCCTCTTCCAATCCCTCCACTGGCCTCCACTCAGTGTCCTCCACCCCCCTCTTCCAATCCCTCCACTGGCCTCCATTCAGTGTCTTCCACCCCCCTCTGCCAATCCCTCCACTGGCCTCCACTCAGTGTCCTCCACCCCCCTCTTCCAATCCCTCCACTGGCCTCCATTCAGTGTCTTCCACCCCCCTCTGCCAATCCCTCCACTGGCTTCCGATTGCCCAACGCATTAAATTCAAACTACTAACACAGACATTCAAAGCCATTCATAACGCTGCCCCAAACTACCTCACCGACCTGATACCCAAATACCACCCAACCCGCACTCTTCGCTCCTCACAAGACCTCCTACTTTCTAGCTCCCTGGTCTCCACCTCCCACGCCCGACTGCAGGACTTCTCCAGGACTTCCCCTATCCTCTGGAACTCACTACCCGAATTCATCAGACTGTCACCTACCCTCCTCACCTTCAGGCGCACCCTGAAAACCCATCTCTTCAGGGTAGCCTACCCCACCCTCACCTAACAGCCGATCTCCTCCACTCCTCCCACCACTCCATCCCCCACAGCCACTTCCTCCTGTACCACTTTCCCCTCCCTCCTAGATGGTAAGCTCCAAGGAGCAGGGCCCTCGAACCCCTCGTGTATTGTATTGTTTCTGTATTGTCCCATGTACTGTCCCCCACTATAATGTACAGCGCTGAGCAAACCTTTCTGGCACTATATAAATCCTGTATAATAATATATGTGCGGTTTTGTTCCCCTATGGTCTAAGCCACATGTGCCGAACACAAAGCCTACCGGCCGACTCTGGCCCACCAAGCCATTTCATGTGGCCCTCGTACCTCTCCTACCCTCAGCTTTGTCCTCACCTTGTGTCAGCAGTTGGCAGTAGAGAGACAAACAGAACTCCTTTGCCTGTTGTCTCTGATTCCACCCCCCCCCCCATTTTCAGCAGTTGGAAGCAGAGAGGAGGACAGAACTCCTACAGATCCTGCTCCTCTCA
Source organism: Staurois parvus (assembly GCF_062004578.1). Classification (NCBI taxonomy): domain Eukaryota; kingdom Metazoa; phylum Chordata; class Amphibia; order Anura; family Ranidae; genus Staurois; species Staurois parvus. The sequence goes on along the minus strand of NW_028318762.1, from coordinate 905,274 downwards.
ATTCATTTCATGTGGCCCTCGTACCTTTCCTACCCTCATCTCTGTCCTCACCTTGTGTTAGCGGGGGGGCTCAGAGGGGCTCTTGCAATATGTAAGGGTGGGGTGAGGTACTGTGGACATCTAGCCTTACAGATACAACTGGTCCTTTGAGGGCAACCATACTGCTGGTGACATCTAGCTTTAGTGACGTTCTCCTTTAAGACAAACAAAAAATTAGGAACCATAAAGGGGGTCCAAGGGAACATAAAGGGGGTCCAAGGGAACATAAAGGGGATCCAAGTGTGTTTTCTATTCCCCAAACCCCAAGGGCCTATTATCAGAACACAACAGTGGTGTATACGGCTGTAAAATCCAATTTTATAGATCAGAGGTTGGAGAACCCTTGTGAAGACCACTATCTGTCAGGGTGGGGATGAGGTGCCGTGGACATCTAGCCTTACAGATACAACCGGCCCTTTGAGGGCAACCATAATGCTGGTGACTTCTGGCTTTAGTAACATTTTCCTTTAAGACAAACAATAAATTAGGGAACATAAAGGGGGTCCAAGGGAACATAAAGGGGGTCCAAGGGAACATAAAAGGGTCCAAGGGAACATAAAGGGGGTCCAAGGGAACATAAAGGAGTCCAAGGGAACATAAAAGAGGTCCAAGTGTGTTTTCTATTCCCCAAACCCCAAGGGCCTATTATCAGAACACAACAGTGGTGTATATGGTGGTAAAATCCAATTTTAGAGATCAGAGGTTGGAGAACCCTTGTGAAGACCACAATCTGTCAGGGTGGGGATGAGGTGCTGTGGACATCTAGCCTTACAGATACAACTGGTCCTTTGAGGGCAACCATACTGCTGGTGACATCTAGCTTTAGTGACGTTCTCCTTTAAGACAAACAATAAATTAGGAGCCATAAAGGGGGTCCAAGGGAACATAAAGGGGGTCCAAGGGAACATAAAGGGGATCCAAGTGTGTTTTCTATTCCCCAAACCCCAAGGGCCTATTATCAGAACAAAACAGTGGTGTATACGGCTGTAAAATCCAAGTTTAGAGATCAGAGGTTGGAGAACCCTTGTGAAGACCACTATCTGTCAGGGTGGGGATGAGGTGCCGTGGACATCTAGCCTTACAGATACAACCGGCCCTTTGAGGGCAACCATAATGCTGGTGACTTCTGGCTTTAGTAACATTTTCCTTTAGGACAAACAATAAATTAGGGAACATAAAGGGGGTCCAAGAGAATATAAAGGGGTCCAAGGGAACATAAAGGGGGTCCAAGGGAACATAAAGGGGGTCCAAGGGAACATAAAGGGGGTCCAAGTGTGTTTTCTATTCCCCAAACCCCAAGGGCCTATTATTAGAACACAACAAGTGGTGTATACGGCTGTAAAATCCAATTTTATAGATCAGAGGAACCTTTGTGAAGACCACAAAAAGGCAAACCCAGTGGAGCTCTCTCGTAGTGAAGACCCCCCCGTGTTCTCGGTTAGGTGTACAAAGCGAAGTCCCAGGAAAGCTCGGAGCCTCAGCTGCTGTTCCTGAGAATGCAATGAATCAAGCCGCTCTTCGGGGATTTATCAACATATGGGCCGTGTTTAGCCAATTCCTGCGCGTGTTTCCAAATAAAATCTGTTCACTGTCCTTAGATAACCAGGACAATGGAAGGAAGAGTCGGCTCCGCACCCAACTTCGCTTTATCCACCGCAACATGCAGCTGATTTACACACCAACTGATCCCAAATTTACATCGATTTTTTTAATTTCTAGCATTAAAGCGGAACTCAACTCTTCCGGTCGCTGTGAACTATTTGTAATCCTCGTGCTGTAATTAAATACATACAGTAGGTAGAGATGTGCAGAACGAAAAAAAATTGTTTCGTTTTGGACCGATTCGTTCCGTTACTAATTTGGTTTCGTTGAGTTTGTGACGAAATTCGTTTCGTTTATTCGTTTTCGACCGGATTCAGATTTTTTCCAAAGGAATGGAATCGGATTTCAGTCGAATCGATCCAAATGCATTGTGAAGATTAGCTGCTTCTATTCTATTCAAAATTTGAATTTCAGAACATTGTTCTATTCTATACTATTCTATTCCCCCCTCCAAAAAAAACTAAACAAAAGCAAAAACATAAAAAAAAAAAACCCTCCCCCCCAAAAAAACCCAAAAAAACCCATGCATACTCGATGGAACACTCAGTCTTTTTTCTGGCATCACTTTTCTATGTTTCTATTCTATTCTATATTTTATTCTTTTATATTTCATTATATTCTTTTCTTTTTTTTCTGTTTTACTCTATTCTATTCTACTTTCTCTATTCCTTTATTTTCTATTCTGTTTTTATCTTTTCTATCCTTTTCGTTTGTTCTATTCTGTTCTGATCTGTGTTGCTCTATTTTAATCTATTCTACTTTTTTCTATTCTATTCTATTCTATTACTTTCTTTTTTATATATTATTCTATTCTGTTCTTTTATATTTCATTATATTATTTTCTGTTCTGTTTTACTCTGTTTTATTCTACTTTCTCTATTCTATTTTTTCTGTTCTATACCAGGGGCAGACTGACAACTCATGGGGCCCCCGGGCAATAGGGGATCATGGGGCCCCTGTGTCCTCACCCACACTCAAACCACACCCAAAAAAGCCTAGGAAAGGCACCAAGGGCATCTCATGGGTCCCACTACTGACCCCGGGCCCTTGGGCAGTGCCCGAGTTCCCAAATAGTTAGTCCGCCCCTGTTCTATACTATCCTTTTCTGTTCGATTCCTTTATTTTCTATTCTATTTTGATCTTTTCTCTCCTTTTCTTTTCTGTTTTGACCTGTGTTACTCTATTCTAATCTATTCTACTTTTTTCTTTTCTGTTCTATTCCATTCCTTTCTTTTCCATTTATTATTCTATTCTATTCTGTTCTTTTCTATTTCATTATATTATTTTATGTTCTGTTTTACGCTATTCTGTTCTACTTTTTTCTCTTCTATTCCTTTCTATTCTGTTCTATATTCTATTCTATTTCATTATATTCTTATCTTTTATGTTCTATTATGTTCTGTTTGCTCTATTCTACTATTTTTTTTTCTATTCTTTTTCCTATTCTATTCCACTCTATTATTTAATTTTCTATCCTAGCTATTTTCTATAATAGCTTTGTTCCATTTGAAAAAAATGGAGCCTTCCGCTCCTGGAGGACGTCGGATGATGAAACGCGTAGGGCGGGACTTTGGAGGTGACTTCACCACGTAGCTGTCGACATTTATAGTACTGAAGTTCACCCGTTTGCATATTCACACGCTGATTATACCAGTGTCGGTGTAGACACTGCAGATTGTGAGAGAGATTCATTTTTTTAATGGAACAAAGCTATTTACGGTTTTACACCATGGAGTTTCCTCTTCCTTTCTCCTTATGTAATTCCACCCATTTTCGTGAGGACTGACCAGTCAAGTAGGAGTCAGAGATATTGCTGCAGATCGTTGCTCCCGGAGCCCCTGTGTGTTAGCTGGTTTATGATTTCACCAGCCTGGAGCTCTGGTGATTTTATTCAATTAGTTTGGGTAGTGGATCGGCACGGTGTGGCGCTGAATAAATGACACATGAATTGAAGGACCATTATACCGAGGAAAAATCTTCTCTTTCAGTTTCACTTTACACATGGACTTTTTTTTATTATGTAAAGACATTGGTTGGGTGCATTTTTTTTTTAATAAACATAAAAAAACACATTTTTTTTGTTTGTTTTTTTGTTTAATGTGAGATATTTTTATGCGTATATTTTTTATTATATACACATTTGAAGATTTTCATATTGGTGTGATATACTAATTTGTTTTATTTTTTTATCATTTATTTTAATATTGTATTAATTTTCAATATTTCCATTTAACATCCATAAATAATCCATATTATTCAAATATACAAAATATGACCATTTACACAATGACTAGATATACTAAATATTGATATTAGGTTCATATCATTTTTTTTTATATATTTTATTAATTTTCAATATTTCCATTTAACATCCATAAATAATCCTATTATTCAAATATACAAAACATGATGATTTACACAATGACTAGATATACTAAATATTGATATTAAGTTCACATCATTTATATATATATATATATATATATTTTTTTTTTTTTTAAGTAATTAATTTTCAATATTTCCATTTAACATCCAGAAATAATCCATATTATTCAAATATACAAAACATGACCATTTAAACCAGTGGTTCTTAACCTGTGGGTCGCGACCCCTTTGGGTGTCGAACGACCCTTTCACAGGGGTCCCCTAAGACCAATTAGAAAACACATATTTCCGATGTGTAAAGAGCAGCTACTGTGTAGAAAGCAGCTGCTGTGTTGAAAGCAGCTACTCTGTTAAAAGCAGCTACTGTGTTGAAAGCAGCTACTGTGTTGAAAGCAGCAGTATTGGAGGTAAAACGACACTCATGAATTATAATTACTGGGTAAATAATTTTATGGTTGGGGGTCACCACAACATGAGGAACTGTATTAAAGGGTCACGGCATTAGGAAGGTTGAGAACCACTGATTTAAACAATGACTAGATATACTAAATATTGATATTAGGTTCACATCATTTTTTATATATATTTTATTTATTTATTTTTTTATTAATTTTCAATATTTCCATTTAACATCCATAAATAATCCTTTTATTCAAATATACAAAACATGACACAATGACTAGATATACTAAATATTGATATTAGGGTCACATATTAGAGGTTATGTTTATATGTTGGACACAGAGGAGGCTAATAGTATATAGAAGAGAGGGTGTGGAGGAGCTCTGCTTCCAATCACTGTTATATAATAAAACATATTATATACATATAACAAAAAATAAGTGGAAATATATGGAACAAATGGAAAGTCCAATTCCCATGCGAAGGAGATATAGAACGTAAAACAAGCCCCTTTTTTTTTTACTGGGACATCAATGTTGTCATGAATGCTTCAAATCTGCTCAAGAAGATGAAGGAAATCCACCATCACCAACACCCAAAAAAAACCCAAAAGTAATAATATAAAAAAAAATAAAATAAAAATGTAAAAAAAATTAGAAAAATTATAATTTTTGGTTATAAACTAATTAGGGTTATTTTTTTTAACTAAAAAGATAACGGAATACATTTTTGCCAAGATATATGATGAAAAATTATTTATTTGCAAAATGTTATAGGAAAAACCCTTTTTTTCAAAATTTTTGGACTTTTTCATTTATATAGCAAAGAAAATAAAACTCCCAGCGGTGAATAAACACCACCAAAATAAAGCTTTATCTGTCTCAAAAAATGCAAAAAAATTCATATGGGTACAGTGTTGCATGACCGCGCAATTGTCATTCAAAGTGTGATAGTGCTGAAAGATGAATGGATGCGAAGGGGGTGAAAGTGTCCGGACTGGAAGGGGAGAAAAGTGTCCGGACTGGAAGGGGGGGAAAGTGTCCGGACTGGAAGGGGGGGAAAGTGTCCGGACTGGAAGGGGGTGAAAGTGTCCGGACTGGAAGGGGGGGAAAGTGTCCGGACTGGAAGGGGGGGAAAGTGTCCGGACTGGAAGGGGGTGAAAGTGTCCGGACTGGAAGGGGGGGAAAGTGTCCGGACTGGAAGGGGGTGAAAGTGTCCGGACTGGAAGGGGGGTGAAAGTGTCCGGACTGGAAGGGGGGTGAAAGTGTCCGGACTGGAAGGGGGGGAAAGTGTCCAGACTGGAAGGGGGGGAAAGTGTCCAGACTGGAAGGGGGTGAAAGTGTCTAGACTGGAAGGGGGTGAAAGTGTCTAGACTGGAAGGGGGTGAAAGTGTCTAGACTGGAAGGGGGTGAAAGTGTCTAGACTGGAAGGGGGTGAAAGTGTCTAGACTGGAAGGGGGTGAAAGTGTCCAGACTGGAAGGGGGTGAAAGTGTCCAGACTGGAAGGGGGGGAAAGTGTCTAGACTGGAAGGGGGTGAAAGTGTCTAGACTGGAAGGGGGTGAAAGTGTCTAGACTGGAAGGGGGTGAAAGTGTCTAGACTGGAAGGGGGTGAAAGTGTCTAGACTGGAAGGGGGTGAAAGTGTCTAGACTGGAAGGGGGTGAAAGTGTCTAGACTGGAAGGGGGTGAAAGTGTCTAGACTGGAAGGGGGTGAAAGTGTCCGGACTGGAAGGGGGGGAAAGTGTCCGGACTGGAAGGGGAGGAAAGCGTCCGGACTGGAAGGGGGTGGAAGCGTCCGGACTGGAAGGGGAGGAAAGCGTCCGGACTGGAAGGGGGGGGGAAAGCGTCTGGACTGGAAGGGGGGGGGGGAAGTGTCCGGACTGGAAGGGGGAGAAAGTGTCCGGACTGGAAGAGGGTGAAAGCGTCCGGACTGGAAGAGGGTGAAAGCGTCCGGACTGGAAGGGGAGGAAAGCGTCCGGACTGGAAGGGGAGGAAAGTGTCCGGACTGGAAGGGGGTGAAAGCGTCCGGACTGGAAGGGGAGGAAAGCGTCCGGACTGGAAGGGGAGGAAAGCGTTCGGACTGGAAGGGGGGGAAAGTGTCCGGACTGGAAGGGGGTGAAAGCATCCGGACTGGAAGAGGGTGAAAGCGTCCGGACTGGAAGGGTGGGAAAGTGTCCGGACTGGAAGGGGGGGTGAAAGCGTCTGGACTGGAAGGGGGGAAAGTGTCCGGACTGGAAGGGGGTGAAAGTGTCCGGACTGGAAGGGGGGAAAGTGTCCGGACTGGAAGGGGGGAAAGTGTCCGGACTGGAAGGGGGTGAATGTGTCTGGACTGGAAGGGGGGAAAGTGTCCGGACTGAAAGGAGGGAAAGTGTCCGGACTGGAAGGGGGGGGTGAAAGCGTCCGGACTGGAAGGGGGGGGTGAAAGCGTCCGGACTGGAAGGGGGGGGGTGAAAGCGTCCGGACTGGAAGGGGGTAAAAGCGTCCGGACAGGAAGGGGGTGAAAGTGTCCAGACAAATTGACAGGGGGTCAATTTGATCTGGTAAGAGGCAGAATTTTTTGGGTGTTGGTGATGGTGGATTTCCTTCATCTTCTTGAGCAGATTTGAAGCATTCATTGATGTCCCAGTAAAAAAAAGGGGCTTATTTTACATTATATCTCCTTCGCATGGGAATTGGACTTTCCATTTATTCCATATATTTCCACGAATGTTTTGTTATATGTAGCGCTGCACTTTTATGTTTTATTGTTTGATGTATTGTCGCCTGCAATATGGAGGTGGCTGCTCATGCTCTATTGATACATGTTAGGGAGTCACACATTATAGCGCAGAATTTTGAAGATATTTTTTGTTATATGTCTTTGGATCCCAAAGAATAGATGGCAGCTCCTCCTCGGTCACGGTGTGAGTTTGTTTTGTTTAGTTTTGTTTTTTGTATTTTTGTGACGTATATCCAGTGGCACTGCCTATTAGAGGACAACATTGATAGACCTCATTGATGACAGAATTTGTTACAGAATTAGGTAGAGCTTGCTAGAATCCTTCATCTGCCATGTAATACAAAATGCGGTCCCGGCACATAGATCCCGGTCTCTGGTGTGTTAAGTAAGCCATGAGTCCTTTAATGATGGGACTTGATTGGCTCACGTGGTTAACCTCTGTCTGAAGTGCCACTTCATACATCGAGCGAAATGACTCGTTAATATGCTAAACAGGCAGGAGCCCATACTGGGGTCAGGAGCCTTCAATTCTTCTCTTAAATAATAAGTGCCGTTTCTGGCCGTTTCTTGGCTCGGGCTCCGATTCTTCTCTTCTGTTTTTTTCAGTGGAGCCTTTCATTAGCAATTCATTTTACCATCTCACAAAATATTCAGCGTAAAGTCGCTCGCCTTGACAGGAGAGGCGGCTAAGAGATGGGTGCGGAATACTTAGCATACGACCTCTCTGAAAAGCCAATGACCTTGAGTAGAATGGGTGAGGCACACGTTTTTAAGGGTTGAAAGGGACCCAGTCACCACCATAAATGGTTTAGATGTGAGAGAGACAACAACCATGCCGTTACATTTGAGAAATGGTGTCTGTTTTCAGAGCTACAGCCTCCGTATAAGTCATGCTGGTCTTTGCCAGAGCAGATGGGGCTATGGGTGAACTATGGGCTAAGACAGGGGTGGGCAAACTTTTTGACTTGAGGGCCGCAATGGGTTCATATATTGGACCCGGGGGCCGGACCGAGAGTAGATGAATGATGTGTATGTGTCATCCATAGTAAGTATAGTAATATTCCCCCATAGTGAGCATAGTAATTAATCCCCCATATAGTAATTAATCCCCCATATAGTAATTCATCCCCCATATAGTAATTCATCCCCCATAGTAATTCATCCCCCATATAGTAATTCATCCCCCATATAGTAATTCATCCCCCATAGTAATTAATCCCCCATATAGTAATTCATCCCCCATAGTAATTCATCCCCCATATAGTAATTCATCCCCCATATAGTAATTCATCCCCCATAGTAATTCATCCCCCATATAGTAATTCATCCCCCACAGTAATTCATCCCCCCTATAGTAATTCATCCCCCATATAGTAATTCATCCCCCACAGTAATTCATCCCCCATATAGTAATTCATCCCCCATATAGTAATTCATCCCCCATATAGTAATTCATCCCCCATAGTAATTCATCCCCCATAGTAATTCATTCCCCATATTAAGTCCCCAAGTCCCCCCTGTGTCAATTCACTTACCTTTGCTCCGCGCGTTCCTCTCGCCGTGTTCCCGCACCGTTCCGGTGTAGCATGAAAATCTGTCTCCTATGAGGATCTGTCCCCCTCGACGTATCTGCGCATGTGCCAGTTTCAGGCATTAGCAGCCGATCGGCGATCTCCGTCACATGCGCAGATACGTCGAGGGGGACAGATCCTCATAGGAGACAGATTTTCATGCTACACCGGTCTTCAGGGCGGACTGTGAGAGAAGCCTAGCGGGAGCCTAGCTCCGCGGGCCGGATTAAAAGGTCCGCCGGGCCGTATATGGCCCGCGGGCCGTAGTTTGCCCATTGCTGGGCTAAGATCAAGTGTAGTAGCCCTGAAGGCCTCCGAATGTACGCATGCCCAGGAAACACATTTTAACTTGTTCACCCGATGGTATTGCACCCCTTCAGTTTAATGTTGTTACTTTTCTGACGCTGGGGATGCCGGGAAGAGTGGGGGACGCTTCTGCTCATTTTTTGGTCTTGTCCAAAATTAAACCATTATTGGAAAAAGGTGCAAAGACTTACTCAGAAGTTCATGGACTATCCGATCCTGGAGGATCCAGCCTTCTTTCTTCTCCACCATTCTAATATTATTGTCAAGATTTATAAGAAATCAGACCTTCGTCACTTGATCAAAGCCACCAAAACCTGCCTAGCTCTATGATGGAAAAGACCTTGACCACCCCTTCTATCTCATTGTGGCTCAACGAGGTGGAAGATATTAACTGGCTGGAACACTTAGAACTTATGGCCCAGAGGGTGACACTTCTTCACATTTTTTTGGTCTTTCCTGAAATTAAACCATTATTAGAAAAAGGTGCAAAGACTTACTCAGAAGTTCATGGACTATCTGGTCCTGGAGGATCTTGCCTTCTTTCTTCTCCACTGTTCTGATATTCCTGTCAAGATTTATAAGAAATCAGGCCTTCGTCACTTGATTAACGCCACCAAAACCTGCCTAGCACTATGATGGAAAAGACCTTGACCCCCCTTCTATCTTGTTATGGCTCAACAAGGTGGAAGACATTAACAGGCATGAAGACTTTGTACTTACCGCCCAGAATAGGTGGGAGCAATATTCAAAAATATGTTTCTGTTGGAACATGTTCATCTACTGTGATGAAGGCAAAGCCCTAAAGGCAACCCGTTTTCTGAGCTACAGCCTCCATATAAGTCATGCTGGTCTTTGCCAGAGCAGTTGGGGCTATGGATGGACTATGGGCTAAGATTAAGTGTAGTCGCTTGAAGTCCACGGTATGTACGCATGCCCAGGAAACTCATTTTAAATTGTTCACCCGATGGTATTGCATCTCTTTGGTTTTACGTTGTTACTTTCCTGATGCCTCGGACTGGTGCTGGGGATGCCAGGAAGAGTGGGGGTGCTTCTGCTCATTTTTTGGTCTTGCCTGTAATTAAACCATTATTGGAAAAAGGTGCAAAGACTTATTCAGAAGTTCATAGACTATCCAGTTCTGGAGGATCTTGCCTTCTTTCTTCTCCACTGTTCTGATATTCCTGTCAAGACTTATAGGAAATCAGACCTTCGTCACTTAAATACCACCACCAAAACCTGCCCAGCTCTATGACGGAAAGACCATGACCCCCCTTCTATCTCGTTGTGGCTCAACAAAGCGGAAGACATTACCCGGCTGGAAGACTTAGTACTTATGACCCAGAATAGGTGGGAGCAGTATTCAAAAATGTGGTTCTGTTGGAACATGTTCATCTACTGTGATGAGGACAAGTCCCTAAAGGAAACCTGATTTCTGAGCTGCACACATGTTTAAGGGTTGAAAGGGACCCAGTCACCACCACAAATGTTTTAGATGTGAGAAAGATGACAACCATGCTGTTACATTGGAGAAATGGTGTCTGTTTTCAGAGCTACAGCCTCCGTATAAGTCATGCTGGCTGGTCTTTGCCAGAGCAGATGGGGCTATGGGTGGACTATGGGCTAAGATCAAGTGTAGTAGCCCTGAAGTCCTCCGTTTGTACGCATGCCCAGGAAACTCATTTTACATTGTTCACCCGATGGTATCGCGCCCCTTCAGTTTTACGTTGTTACTTTTCTGACGCTGGGGTTGCTGGGAAGGGTGCAGTCTATGCATGCAAAGACACCTAGGATAACATGCTGGGGGGTTTACTGGCTGTAGAAAAAAACATCAAAAGCCAAAAACAGGCGCTGTCCCGTGTGCATGAGGACTTATGGTCAGGGTTTCCCTTCAGGGGAACGCCCCACTTAGTACTTGGGTAGATCTTGCCTCAGCAGATCCCCTAAAAATCAGGGTCTACATGGTTTAAACCAGGTAGACTATGAGTACCCCAGTCAGGGCCGTGGATAAGGTGGTACCACTAGTCCTCCTGTACAGGGCCCAGGCCAACAGAGGGGGCCCAGGCAGCTGGATGAATCAGATGTGGACAGGGAGGGTGTTTTGCATGGCAGGGGGGCAATTACTGAAACCGATCCCCTGTATGGCTCTCCATACAGCAGCTGAAAGCTGGCTTCTTCTTCTCCCCCTCTCGCTGGCTTTCAGCTGCTGCAGAGAGAGCCATGCAGGGGATCAGTTCCAGTAATTGCCCGCCCCGTCTCACCCATCACTCTCCCTGTACACCATTTGTTTCCCCCTGCTGCCTAGGTGCCCCTGTGTGCTCCCACCCCCACAGAGCTGCTGGCAAGCACACAAGATGGAGAGTGGGGGAAGGGTCCAGTAAATATGTCACATTTGCCAGCCCCTTTCTTTCCTGAATGAACACAATGAATGATCAGTACTGATAATTCACTGTGTTCATTCAGAACGGAAGCATAGTAAACTTTGCTTTTTTGGGGGGAGGCCTGTCAGGTTGGCTGTATGGGGGCCCCGTGGTTCTAACAGCAGCCCTGACCCCAGTCCCCATCAATAGTTTTGCACCCTGGGGGGCCCTTTTTGGGGGCATGTTTTTGTGATTTTTGTGCACCTGGCGTTAGCTTTTAGTGTGCGCACTGCGCCGCAGAGCAAAAAAAGAAAAACAGATGGACTTGTGCGGCAGGACATGGGAATTTCCTGGCTGGAGAACGTCAGATAGATGAGGACTGACCGAGCACAAGTACAATGCAGACGGGAACTGACCGTGCCGTAAGCAGGAGCAATCCCATGCATATGCAAAGAGACGGCAACAGAAGGCAAAGCTAATACAATGCCAAACAAACAGGATCACAAGGCCAAATCCCAAACAGACTAACAGAATCAGAAGCCGAAGCCAATATGGGTCGGATTATGGAACAGGCACATGCAACGGTGAAAGAGCCACTGCAGACGAACTCAGATGGATGCACCAGCCCTGTGTTAGTGAGGCCGGAGGCTCCAAGGAGACACAGAGCAGATAAGACGCGGGTTTTAGGAGGCCAGGGAGACGAGACATGAAAATGTGTCAGCTAGGAGACCTTAAAATGGAAGTAAAGTTGAAAAATGAAATAAAAAATAGCAAACAGGCAGGCTCTTTATTGCACGGGATGCAGGCAATGTCTTTTCTACAATAGAATACACTACCTGATTGTTGGCAAAATCCTGTGGAAGGTTCACGTGAAGCTCACTTTACATTCCAACATGCCGCCTGTGTGCCGAAATACCTTGCTCATGCGTGTGTAGGCCGGAGCAGCTGGCTGGTGGCTCTGTTCCAGAGAAGTGTCATCGGCTGCTGGCCCCTTTTGGTTGGAGCCATCCTGATGTCATATTTAGGCCAAGTTGGAAGAAGCCTTAGAGCAGTTGGAGCCATCCTGATGTCATATTTAGGCCAGGTTGGGAGGAGCCTTAGAGCAGTTGGAGCCATCCTGATGTCATTTTTAGGCCAGTTTGGGAGGAGCCTTAGAGCAGTTGGAGCCATCCTGATGTCATATTTAGGCCACGTTGGGTGGAGCCTTAGAGCAGTTGGAGCTATCCTGATGTCATATTTAGGCCAGGTTGGGAGGAGCCTTAGAGCAGTTGGAACCATCCAGATGTCATATTTAGGCCAGGTTGGGAGGAGCCTTAGAGCAGTTGGAGCCATCCCGATGTCATATTTAGGCCAGGTTGGGAGGAGCCTTAGAGCAGTTGGAGCCATCCCGATGTCATATTTAGGCCAGGTTGGGAGGAGCCTTAGAGCAGTTGGAGCCATCCTGATGTCATATTTAGGCCAGGTTGGGAGGAGCCTTAGAGCAGTTGGAACCATCCTGATGTCATATTTAGGCCAAGTTGGAAGAAGCCTTAGAGCAGTTGGAGCAATCCTGATATCATATTTAGGACAGGTTGGGAGGTGCCTTAGAACAGTTGGAGCCATCCTGATGTCATATCTAGGCCAGGTTGGAAGGAGCCTTTGACATCAGGATGGCTCAACTGCTCTAAGGCTCCTCCCAACCTGGCCTAAAAATGACATCAGGATAGCTCTAACTGCCCTAAGGCTCCTCCCAACCTGGCCTACAAATGACATCAGGATGGCTCCAACTGCTCTAAGGCTCCTCCCAAACTGGCCTAAAAATGACATCAGGATGTCATATTTAGGCCAAGTTGGGAGGAGCCTTAGAGCAGTTGGAGCCATCCTGATGTCATATTTAGGCCAAGTTGGGAGGAGCCTTAGAGTAGTTGGAGCCATCCTGATGTCATATTTAGGCCAAGTTGGGAGGAGCCTAGAGTAATTGGAGCCATCCTGATGTTATATTTAGGCCAGGTTGGGAGGAGCCTTAGGGCAGTTAGAGCCATCCTGATGTCATTTTTAGGCCAGTTTGGGAGGAGCCTTAGAGCAGTTGGAGCCATCCTGATGTCAAATTTAGGCTAGGTTGGGAGGAGCCTTAGAGATGTTGGGGCATGGGAGCCAAAGCAGATGTAGCCGGCAAGTGGAGGCTGTGGACAAGGCTGGAGGCCAGAGAGAGAAGTAGACCCAGAAGAGCTCACTGTGGACCTGGAACTTTATGGTGGTGGAGGCCAGGGTGGGTTGCAAAGGGCATTTTAGGCCAGGCCAAAAGTTCCCTGGAGGATCCCAGGAGAGGTGTACCTATGAATGAGGTGGCTGCAGAGAACCTATCCCAGAGAGTGCTAATGACCTCAGAGATTGTTTAAGGGAGGATGGCTTGCTTTGAGGGCTGCATGATGCTTTCACTTGTGACTACTGCAGACCGTCCACTAAAGGTGATTGACTGTGTGCTGTCAGGTGAGACCCCCAGATGGTATGGAGATGTGATCGACTGTTTTGTGCCATTTTTCAAGTACCACCAGTGGAGTGCAGCAACCCCATTTATGTGTGAACATTCCTTCCTTTGGGAATATGGAGGTCAACAGCCGGGAATGTTGGGAGTGGGCACAGGGTGGTGGAGGGTTATAGCCTCAGCAGGAGGGTCACTTTTCTATCAGGAGAAGAGAGGGGCAGCGACTTGAGCTCTTGGCACCCACACATAGTCCCTCTTACAAATGGAAGTGACATCATCAAGCTCCGGCCAAAGACCTACCAGGGAGAGGGATCTCACGGGGATCAACGGTTGCAGCTAAGGTAAGTATTTCTGCACTTAGTTCCACATTAGGACTGGCTTCACACCTGTGCACTTCCAGTTCCAGCAGTTTTCATGCATTGAGGTGCATTTTCCTGAATTATGTGCTCAACATCTAGAAGAGTGAGAAAGGAGTCGGACATTTTTCACATGTAGCTAGGCCAGGAGGACATGTCCTGTTGTCAGTGTGTGAAGACACATGTATCTTGTATCTTCATGTGTGCCAAATCACTTCTATGGGCCCCATGACAGTGGTGTATTTTGCTTTTCTGCTGCCCTAGGCAAGACTAAAATTGGGCGCCCCTCCCCCCCATCTAAATGTGTCCCACCCCAGCTGCGGTGTACCGTTCCTGTCTCAGGGGGTCTGATGAGGAAGATGCAGCCGTTTACAGTGAATAGCTGTGGATTCTTCATCAGACCCCCTGAGACATGATTCCTCCAAGTGCCGCGTATGTAGTAGTGCTGGGCAGAGGATGAGGTCAACGGGAAATAATATGGGGTCAGCAGGGTATAGGGCAGGGTCAGTAGGGCAGAGCATGGAGTCAGCATCTCTCTCTTTACATCTGTGAACAGTGATCACTTCTCTCATGCCACCTCCCCTCCTGTCACTGCCTCAACGTCATGGCTCCCCTCACTACCCCGCCATTAGAAACCCTCCATCAGTTCCCCTTTTGCTCATTGGACCGCACCCCTCTTCTCCCTGTCTGCGATTGGCCTATCAGCCGGCCCTTGCCGAGCAGCGTGGCCCCTCTCTTCTTGTGGGCCGTTGTAGCAAAGATCAGACATTCCTTATGTTTTATACCTTGAAGTAGCCCATGATATCATCTAGTTCAGGGGTCTCTGAACTTTTCAAACAAAGGGCCAGTATACTGTCCTTCAGACTGTAGGAGGGCCGGATTAGGGCCAGTGAGGATAGGAAATGTCCTGGTCCCAGCATTAGTGAGAATAAACATGGCCTCAGGGTTGATGGTCAGTAGGAGGAGGAGTGCCCCATCATTGGTATTGGTGGGAAGAATACACCATCATTGGTTTCAATGGAAGAAGTGCTGCCTCATTGTTTGTCTCAGTGGGAGGAGTAGTGCCCCAAGGACCGGATAAAGGGTAGCAAAGGGCCATATCGGCCATTGGGCCACAGTTTGGAGACCCCTGCCCTACTGACCCTGTCCTATACCCTGCTGACCCCATCTTATTTCCCGTTGACCTCATCCTCTGCCCAGTACTACCACATATGTGGCATTTGGAGGAATCATGTCTCAGGGGATTTGATGAAGAATCCACAGCTGTTCACTGTGAACGGCTGCATCTTCCTCATCAGACCCCCTGAGACAGGAACGGTATACTGTAGCTGGGGTGGACACATTTAGATGTGGTGGGACCCCTGCTCAGAGTGGCCCCTCTCTGGCTGTAGCAATGAAAACCATACCTTCTTGTGGGCGGTTGTAGCAAAGATCAGACATTCCTTATATTTTATACCTTGAAGTAGCCCATGATATCCTCTAGTGCAGGGGTCTCTGAACTTTTCAAACAAAGGGCCAGTATACTGTCCTTCAGACTTTAGGAGGGCCGGATTAGGGCCAGTGAGGATAGGAAATGTCCGTGCCCCAGCATTAGTGAGAATAAACATGGCCTCAGGGTTGATGGTCAGCAGAAAGAGTAGTGCCCCATCATTGGTATTAGTGGGAAGAATACACCATCATTGGTGAAATGCCTATGAAATGTGTAGGCCTTGGACCCTTTGTTTCTTGGGTAATTTTACAATGTTGCCCAGATGCTGGGAGCATGAGAGGTGACTGATGTATCATTTCTCTGAGCTAAAGGAACAGAGTCCCAAGATATTAGACTGCTTATAGCAAGATAAGAACTTGTTTGTAGGATTGAACGTGTTTATGATGTTTAGTAATGTCACACTAGAAGATACGAACCTGTTTAACCCCTCGCCTACCGGGCACTTCTACCCCCTTCCTGCCTACCGGGCACTTCTACCCCCTTCCTGCCTACCGGGCATTTCAACCCCCTTCCTTCTTACCGGGCACTTATACCCCCTTCCTTACCAGCCCAATTTTCATCTTTCAGCGTTGTCACACTTTCTACTAGCTCCTCCTAGAGTGGGTGTGGCGCCCGCCCACTTTTGGAAAGTGCCAGAAAAAAGGTTGAAAAGCCAGGAGTCTGAACGGGATCGATTGGGAACCTCCTAGTGAGGGGACGCTCTGATGCTGGGACTCTTGCCAAGGCTGTATGGGCTCATCGATTGGTTGCTTTCCCGTCACCCCCTGTGCAGTATGGTTCCGATGGGATCTGTTCCTTCCCATCTTCCCGTAGCTTTGGTAATGTATTCATTCTATGCTGTGACGCTGTCCAATGATGTATCTATTTCTTGCTGTAATGCTCACATCAGGGGCGGACCAGGGGCGGACTGACAACTCATGGGGCCCCCCGGACAATAGGGGATCATGGGACCCCGTGTCCTCGCCCACACTCAAAGCACACCCAAAAAAGCCTATAAAAAGGTACCATGGGCATTTCATGGGGCCCCCTACTGACCCTGGGCCCTCAGGCAGTGCCCGGGTGCTTGAATGGTCAGTCCATCCCTGGGGCGGAACACTTGGATGGCACGGTGTCAGGTCTCCATTCGGCAGAAGGTCCTCCCTGTTCAAGTGGTGGTGAGTGACATTCTTGGTGAGGTTGGGAAAATTCGGGGTCTTGAGAAAGACAGGCTGCGGCGTAGGGCTTGGATGGAGGCATGGAGGAACATCAAGCCTGTTGCTGCAGTCTGTTGATCTCAGGTGATGGGAACTGTCCCTGTTTTCTGCCTCTTGCACTCCCTAGCTTTTGCGTTTCGGTCTTTTTGGTAGCATTTTGCATGGTAGGTTGTAGGGGTCAGACGCGGAAGATCTGCGGGTTCCTTAGCCCTCCCCCATAGTGTATATAATGGTTAGGATTTTATATATAATTTAGACCATACAGGCCGTAAGCGGCAGGTTTGAATGGAAATTGTTTATGGTTTATGTTTATGTCTGAGCCATAGAGGCTCCTAATTATATGGTCTCGGCCATAAAGGCCTTGTACTGTACATATTGTATATAATTCCGTTTTTTCCTTTCAGGTTATGGACTTTTATGTTCTTTGTTTATTATTTCTCCCACAGGGGTTGTTGGGACTTTTTCAGTTTCTTTGTTTAGTTTTGTATTTATTATATTTTGTACTTTTATATATAAGTTGAGGATGGATATGTATGCTCATAATACATTTAAATAAAAAAATCTCCATCCCTGGGGCGGACTGACCATTTGGGAACTCTGGCACTGGCCGAGGTCCTGGAGTCAGTAGGGGGCCCGTGAGATACCCCTGATACCTTTCATAGGCTTTTTTGGGTGTGGTTTGAGTGTGGGCGAGGACACAGGGGCCCCATGAGTTGTCAGTCCACCCCTGGCTCACATTATTATTGGTGTGTGTTATTGTGTAGATTGTGATGACTATAAGATATATCCAAATATATATATATATATAAAGTGCTAATATACTAAACAACACTAATAAATAAATACTGCTGTCCAACAATTATATTGTCCACAATAAAAAATAAAATCAAATAAACAGAATAAACAAAAATCCTCCAGAAAGACAGTCCGCAAAAAGGCTTCCAGCCGAATGTAGATCCAGTGATTATGGAGATCGAACCTCAAAAAAAGAGAGAAGTCACATAGTGTGATACCATAAAAACGCATCAGGTAATATCAACATCACTGCAAACGCATGTGAATCCCACTAAACCACACGGGGTGACCCATGCAGGTGAGTATAATGTGAGCTGTGCCAACCGCTATAAACACTCTCATGCCGTGTGCAAACCATGTAAACACCCTCATGCCGTGTGCAAACCATGGAAACACTCTCATGCCGTGTGCAAACCATGGAAACACCCTCATGCCGTGTGCAAACCATGGAAACACTCTCATGCCGTGTGCAAACCATGTAAACACATGTCCACTTCTAAGTGTAAGGATAAAACACGCTTACCAGAACATGGATATAACACGCATGTAAGTCCCAATCCAAAAACGGCTTTTCATACTTAGCAAGTGGGAAATTCCTCCTCCGTTACCATATAGATTCCCTCCAAAGCTGAGCAGATTATACTGATACAGTTCATGTAAAGCCTCATGCGGTCGTGTCCTCAATGACTCCGGGTAATGCCGCCACAAACAGCAATAGGAAGCTCTTCAATACCACATAAATTTTATTGCATAAATGTCACATCATATTAAAATTACGAACAGACCCTCCATGGATCCTCAGGAGCGCTCCTCCCGTGTCTGTGAATGGAATTTCCAGGATCCAAGATGGCCGACCGGCAACTACTCAACACGTCTTGATGTCACTCAAAGGGTACCCTTTATGAATAAGTCAGGTGATGAAACGTCAAAGGGAAGTGACGTCAAGACGTGTTGAGTTAACAGGAAGTTGCCGGTCGGCCATCTTGGATCCTGGAAATTCCATTCACAGACACGGGAGGAGCGCTCCTGAGGATCCATGGAGGGTCTGTTTGTAATTTTAATATGATGTGACATTTATGCAATAAAATTTATGTGGTATTGAAGAGCTTCCTATTGCTGTTTGTGGCGGCATTACCCGGAGTCATTGAGGACACGACCGCATGAGTTTTACATGAACTGTATCAGTATAATCTGCTCAGCTTTGGAGGGAATCTATATGGTAATGGAGGAGGAATTTCCCACTTGCTAAGTATGAAAAGCCGTTTTTGGATTGGGACTTACATGCGTGTTATATCCATGTTCTGGTAAGCGTGTTTTATCCTTACACTTTGAAGTGGACACGTGTTTACATGGTTTGCACACGGCATGAGAGTGTTTCCATGGTTTGCACACGGCATGAGAGTGTTTATAGCAGTTGGCACACGGCATGAGAGTGTTTCCATGGTTTGCACACGGCATGAGAGTGTTTCCATGGTTTGCACATGGCATGAGGGTGTTTATAGCAGTTGGCACACGGCATGAGGGTGTTTATAGCAGTTGGCACACGGCATGAGAGTGTTTCCATGGTTTGCACACGGCATGAGAGTGTTTCCATGGTTTGCACACGGCATGAGGGTGTTTACATGGTTTGCACACGGCATGAGAGTGTTTCCATGGTTTGCACACGGCATGAGAGTGTTTCCATGGTTTGCACACGGCATGAGAGTGTTTCCATGGTTTGCACACGGCATGAGGGTGTTTCCATGGTTTGCACACGGCATGAGGGTGTTTCCATGGTTTGCACACGGCATGAGGGTGTTTCCATGGTTTGCACACGGCATGAGGGTGTTTCCATGGTTTGCACACGGCATGAGGGTGTTTCCATGGTTTGCACACGGCATGAGAGCGTTTGCATGGTTTGCACACGGCATGAGGGCGTTTACATGGTTTGCACACGGCATGAGAGTGTTTATAGCGGTTGGCACAGCTCACATTATACTCACCTGCATGGGTCACCCCGTGTGGTTTAGTGGGATTCACATGCGTTTGCAGTGATGTTGATATTACCTGATGCGTTTTTATGGTATCACACTATGTGACTTCTCTCTTTTTTTGAGGTTCGATCTCCATAATCGCTGGATCTACATTCGGCTCGAAGCCTTTTTGCGGACTGTCTTTCTGGAGGATTTTTGTTCTGTTTATTTTATTTTTTATTGTGGACAATATAATTGTTGGACAGCAGTATTTATTTATTAGTGTTGTTTGGTATATTAGCACTTTATATATATATTTGGATGATACACTTTTTGGGGTGAACAGTGTTTAGGTGCAATTGGGGAATTATTATAAGGGTACACCCTTCATTTTTTGTTATATAAGATGTATCCTCCGGGGTGTCGAGTGATAATAAAAGTCGAGGTTCTGACAGCGCAAGAATATTGCAGTTGGATTCTGTTATTTCTTGGAGTGCCGGGTGAATGCTGCGATGTGCCGGGGCCGGTGTTCCTCTGGTTGAGGGTCTTTCACATGCGTAGACTTTGTAATGGTGTAAATGCGGGTTAAAAGTACCCGTGTGTGACCCGTGTGTGACCCGTGTGTGACTACCTGCCGATTGTGTGCGTGTATATAACCTTCTTTTAGTTATTGCACCCAGCATTGCTGTTACAGGTCGTTTCAATGGAAGAAGTGCGGCCCCATCATTGGTGTCAGTGGGAGGAATAGTGCCCCATCACTGGTGTCAGTGGGAGGAATAGTGCCCCATCACTGGTGTCAGTGGGAGGAATAGTGCCCCATCACTGGTGTCAGTGGGAGGAATAGTGCCCCATCACTGGTGTCAGTGGGAGGAATAGTGCCCCATCACTGGTGTCAGTGGGAGGAATAGTGCCCCATCATTGGTGTCAGTGGGAGGAATAGTGCCCCATCACTGGTGTCAGTGGGAGGAATAGTGCCCCATCACTGGTGTCAGTGGGAGGAATAGTGCCCCATCACTGGTGTCAGTGGGAGGAATAGTGCCCCATCACTGGTGTCAGTGGGAGGAATAGTGCCCCATCACTGGTGTCAGTGGGAGGAATAGTGCCCCATCACTGGTGTCAGTGGGAGGAATAGTGCCCCATCACTGGTGTCAGTGGGAGGAATAGTGCCCCATCACTGGTGTCAGTGGGAGGAATAGTGCCCCATCACTGGTGTCAGTGGGAGGAATAGTGCCCCATCACTGGTGTCAGTGGGAGGAATAGTGCCCCATCACTGGTGTCAGTGGGAGGAATAGTGCCCCATCACTGGTGTCAGTGGGGGGAATAGTGCCCCATCACTGGTGTCAGTGGGGGGAATAGTGCCCCATCACTGGTGTCAGTGGGGGGAATAGTGCCCCATCACTGGTGTCAGTGGGGGGAATAGTGCCCCATCACTGGTGTCAGTGGGGGGAATAGTACCCCATCATTGGTGTCAGTGGGAGGAATAGTACCCCATCATTGGTGTCAGTGGGAGGAATAGTACCCCATCATTGGTGTCAGTGGGAGGAATAGTGCCCCATCATTGGTGTCAGTGGGGGGAATAGTGCCCCATCATTGGTATCAGTGGGAGGAATAGTGCCCCATCATTGGTGTCAGTGGGAGGAATAGTGCCCCATCATTGGTGTCAGTGGGAGGAATAGTGCCCTATCATTGGTGTCAGTGGGAGGAATAGTGCCCCATCATTGGTGTCAGTGGGAGGAATAGTGCCCCATCATTGGTGTCAGTGGGAGGAATAGTGCCCCATCATTGGTGTCAGTGGGAGGAATAGTGCCCCATCATTGGAGTCCATCCATCTTTTCCTATAGCTCTAGCTTCTTCCATCAAACCATCTACCTGCTCCCTGTGTTGCTTTATTATTTCATAATAATCTGGAACAGTCATTGTGGTATTATATATCCAAGTACAACATTCAGAATCCTCTGTCATCTCACACAGACCTGTCAGAGCAGCACTCATGCTTTCAATAGCTAATTCTTGCATCTCCAGCTGTTTTCTAATAGCTCTGGTCTCGGTATTTAGCAACCCCGTGTCCTTAGAGTTCCTCTCCAGTATGTCATCAATAATGTTTGTGTAATTATTTATTTTGTTCATGAGTGTTATCCCCCATCCAGTGTAGGTAGGGAACCATGACCAAACCTTATCACCCATCCCGTGTAGGTAGGGAACCATGACCAAACCTTATCCCCTGTAGAGAATAGATCTACCTTTTCTTGTTTGGTTTCCCTTCTCTGTCTCAGAGTTAGTTGGTGTTTTGGGTATGTACTGGCTTTTACCTGATGTTCCTTCTGGTCTATTGCTGCCATGATTGGCACTAATTGGGCTACATAGCACCAGCCCTGGACATTACTCGGTATCCAAGGGTAACAGATCTTACCACAACAGATATACGTATTGTTTCCCAAGGAGATCGGCAATTTTTGTATTGCAGAATGAAATTCAGGGGTGACAACAAGTGTAAAATAAAAAAGAAGTTTTCCAAACATAGTTTTCCCCACATTGTCTTGTATCCCTTCTAAACTTTCATTCAGGGTTTTACCATTTACTTGCCAGAGTTTCACAGAAGAAGTTCCATCCCTCCTTCCAGGATCAGATATGTTTATTATGGACTGAGAGCACATTCCCCTTCCCTTGTGGGAAGTATTCCCCAGTCTAAAACACCAATCGGGGAGTTGAGTGACTCCCAGAGTTGGAGAAGATATGGTGGCATTAGAAGTAATATTGGTCAAACCAATACTTACATTCCCTGTTATTAACAAAAATATTTTGCCTGGAGCGGCCAGAAGAGGAATTTCCTATGTGCTCGGATGTAACTTACTACAGATCCAACATTTATCAGAACCTGACTTTTGAGCATAAGCAGATTTAAACTGCACCAACTTTTTCCTGAAAAAGGATTGTTCTCTTCAAAACTTTCTTTTTGAGTTTCTTTCACTTTTGGTTATCTGGGTCTCATTTAAAGCTAGTCCTTGACCACAGATACCTTTTATTAGGCCCAAGTCCTCAGGGTGATAAATACAGTTAGTTAGGATCCATACTGGCAGGAAAAAGAGCAGTCAGTGTGCCCAATAGGACCCAGAGTTTCTTCACCATGAGGGGCAGTAAGGAATGTCATCTTCAGGGTCTTTCTCACCGACTTCACCCGCTCTTCGAGGATTTTCTACTTGTCCTTCACCTCCTTTTTCCATCTCGTATTTCTCAGGTGTTTGGTTCACCTTCTTCACTCGACTAGCATGGATCCAGGACTGGGAATTCTCCACCAGAACAGCCATTCTGGTAACCGCTATCACCGTAGTAGGTGGTCCAAAGGGGTAGCCTTACTTCTTGTCTTTAGCGAGTTGGCGGACCACTACGACATCTCCCACTTGGAAAAGGTGTGTTGGTTCCTGAAAAGATAAAGAAAAAGTGCGAGCAACATTTCTTTCAACATTATCTAAACTCTGAATCAATTTTCTCACATATTCTTGTTGTACCAGGTCAAGGTCCCCTCTTTCTAACATGGTGTCAGTGGGAGGAATAGTGCCCCATCACTGGTGTCAGTGGGAGGAATAGTGCCCCATCACTGGTGTCAGTGGGAGGAATAGTGCCCCATCACTGGTGTCAGTGGGAGGAATAGTGCCCCATCACTGGTGTCAGTGGGAGGAATAGTGCCCCATCACTGGTGTCAGTGGGAGGAATAGTGCCCCATCACTGGTGTCAGTGGGAGGAATAGTGCCCCATCACTGGTGTCAGTGGGAGGAATAGTGCCCCATCACTGGTGTCAGTGGGAGGAATAGTGCCCCATCACTGGTGTCAGTGGGAGGAATAGTGCCCCATCACTGGTGTCAGTGGGGGGAATAGTGCCCCATCACTGGTGTCAGTGGGGGGAATAGTGCCCCATCACTGGTGTCAGTGGGGGGAATAGTGCCCCATCACTGGTGTCAGTGGGGGGAATAGTGCCCCATCACTGGTGTCAGTGGGGGGAATAGTACCCCATCATTGGTGTCAGTGGGAGGAATAGTACCCCATCATTGGTGTCAGTGGGAGGAATAGTACCCCATCATTGGTGTCAGTGGGAGGAATAGTGCCCCATCATTGGTGTCAGTGGGGGGAATAGTGCCCCATCATTGGTATCAGTGGGAGGAATAGTGCCCCATCATTGGTGTCAGTGGGAGGAATAGTGCCCCATCATTGGTGTCAGTGGGAGGAATAGTGCCCTATCATTGGTGTCAGTGGGAGGAATAGTGCCCCATCATTGGTGTCAGTGGGAGGAATAGTGCCCCATCATTGGTGTCAGTGGGAGGAATAGTGCCCCATCATTGGTGTCAGTGGGAGGAATAGTGCCCCATCATTGGAGTCCATCCATCTTTTCCTATAGCTCTAGCTTCTTCCATCAAACCATCTACCTGCTCCCTGTGTTGCTTTATTATTTCATAATAATCTGGAACAGTCATTGTGGTATTATATATCCAAGTACAACATTCAGAATCCTCTGTCATCTCACACAGACCTGTCAGAGCAGCACTCATGCTTTCAATAGCTAATTCTTGCATCTCCAGCTGTTTTCTAATAGCTCTGGTCTCGGTATTTAGCAACCCCATGTCCTTAGAGTTCCTCTCCAGTATATCATCAATAATGTTTGTGTAATTATTTATTTTGTTCATGAGTGTTATCCCCCATCCCGTGTAGGCAGGGAACCATGACCAAACCTTATCACCCATCCCGTGTAGGTAGGGAACCATGACCAAACCTTATCACCCATCCCGTGTAGGTAGGGAACCATGACCAAACCTTATCCCCTGTAGAGAATAGATCTACCTTTTCTTGTTTGGTTTCCCTTCTCTGTCTCAGAGTTAGTTGGTGTTTTGGGTATGTACTGGCTTTTACCTGGTGTTCCTTCTGGTCTATAGCTGCCATGATTGGCACTAATTGGGCTACATAGCACCAGCCCTGGACATCACTCGGTATCCAAGGGTAACAGATCTTACCACAACAGATATAGGTAATGTTTCCCAAGGAGATCGGCAATTTTTGTATTGCAGAATGAAATTCAGGGGTGACAACAAGTGTGAAATAAAAAAGAAGTTTTCCAAACATAGTTTTCCCCACATTATCTTGTATCCCTTCTAAACTTTCATTCAGGGTTTTACCATTTACTTGCCAGAGTTTCACAGAAGAAGTTCCATCCCTCCTTCCAGGATCAGATATGTTTATTATGGACTGAGAGCACATTCCCTTTCCCTTGTGGGAAGTATTCCCCAGTCTAAAACACCAATCGGGGAGTTGAGTGACTCCCAGAGTTGGAGAAGATATGGTGGCATTAGAAGTAATATTGGTCAAACCAATACTTACATTCCCTGTTATTAACAAAAATATTTTGACTGGAGCGGCCAGAAGAGGAATTTCCTATGTGCTGGGATGTAACTTACTACAGATCCAACATTTATCAGAACCTGACTTTTGAGCATAAGCAGATTTAAACTGCACCAACTTTTTCCTGAAAAAGGATTGTTCTCTTCAAAACTTTCTTTTTGAGTTTCTTTCACTTTTGGTTATCTGGGTCTCATTTAAAGCTAGTCCTTGACCACAGATACCTTTTATTAGGCCCAAGTCCTCAGGGTGATAAATACAGTTAGTTAGGATCCATACTGGCAGGAAAAAGAGCAGTCAGTGTGCCCAATAGGACCCAGAGTTTCTTCACCATGAGGGGCAGTAAGGAATGTCATCTTCAGGGTCTTTCTCACCGACTTCACCGGCTCTTCGAGGATTTTCTACTTGTCCTTCACCTCCTTTTTCCATCTCGTATTTCTCAGGTGTTTGGTTCACCTTCTTCACTCGACTAGCATGGATCCAGGACTGGGAATTCTCCACCAGAACAGCCGTTCTGGTAACCGCTATCACCGTAGTAGGCGGTCCAAAGGGGTAGCCTTGCTTCTTGTCTTTAGCGAGTTGGCGGACCACTACGACATCTCCCACTTGGAAAAGGTGTGTTGGTTCCTGAAAAGATAAAGAAAAAGTGCGAGAAACATTTCTTTCAACATTATCTAAACTCTGAATCAATTTTCTCACATATTCTTGTTGTACCAGGTCAAGGTCCCCTCTTTCTAACATGGTGTCAGTGGGGGGAATAGTGCCCCATCATTGGTGTCAGTGGGAGGAATAGTGCCCCATCATTGGTGTCAGTGGGAGGAATAGTGCCCCATCATTGGTGTCAGTGGGAGGAATAGTGCCCCATCATTGGTGTCAGTGGGAGGAATAGTGCCCCATCATTGGTGTCAGTGGGAGGAATAGTGCCCCATCATTGGTGTCAGTGGGAGGAATAGTGCCCCATCATTGGTGTCAGTGGGAGGAATAGTGCCCCATCATTGGTATCAGTGGGAGGAATAGTGCCCCATCATTGGTGTCGGTGGGAGGAATAGTGCCCCATCATTGGTGTCAGTGGGAGGAATAGTGCCCCATCATTGGTGTCGGTGGGAGGAATAGTGCCCCATCATTGGTGTCAGTGGGAGGAATAGTGCCCCATCATTGGTGTCGGTGGGAGGAATAGTGCCCCATCATTGGTATCAGTGGGAGGAATAGTGCCCCATCATTGGTGTCAGTGGGAGGAATAGTGCCCCATCATTGGTGTCAGTGGGAGGAATAGTGCCCCATCATTGGTGTCAGTGGGAGGAATAGTGCCCCATCATTGGTGTCAGTGGGAGGAATAGTGCCCCATCATTGGTGTCAGTGGGAGGAATAGAGCCCCATCATTGGTGTCAGTGGGAGGAATAGCGCCCCATCATTGGTGTCAGTGGGAGGAATAGCGCCCCATCATTGGTGTCAGTGGGAGGAATAGTGCCCCATCATTGGTGTCAGTGGGAGGAATAGTGCCCCATCATTGGTGTCAGTGGGAGGAATAGTGCCCTGAGGGCCGGATAAAGGGTAGCAAAGGGCCATATACTGACACCAACAGGACTGGCCGGAGATTGGCATGCAGAGCACACTCGTCGTCGCAACCAAAACCGGCGGCTGAAAGATCACAGGACCGCAGACACCGTCGCCTATCCCATGCAGAGCCAAGTGGCCGCGTCTCCATTACGATGGACAATCTTGTCTATAGTCCCACCGCAACATTCCTGGAACCACGGCTCATCAGTGGCGGGTGCTGTAGGGACTACCAGCCGGGACTGGAAACATCATTGGCAGACGGCCATATACGAAACTGACGAACGTCTTGGGCGCTGGGAGCCAAAAATGAGGTCTTGTGAAGGCTATCACCACGGCTGCTCCATAGACCACGGGAGACATTTGTGGACAGTGGATGAGACCGAGCGCTGCTGGTATAGAGCCAACTTAATAGTGACCAGTAAAGTAGGGATGCACCGAAAGTTCGGTGGGTGAAACGTTTCGGCCAAAAACACCCCTTTAGGCCATTGGCCAAAATGAAAAATAGCACCGATACAGGTGCCTGAAACCCCCCACCCCTCCCCGCCGCCCGGCCTTGCCTGAAACCCCCCACCCCTCCCCGCCGCCCGGCCTTGCCTGAAACCCCCCACCCCTCCCCGCCGCCCGGCCTTGCCTGAGAAACCATCGAACCATCCCGGAGCTGGGTATAGAGATGAGTGAAGGAAAGATGGCCGCCACTCATCTCTATGCCCTTGGAGGACCGGAGTGATGTCACTTCTGGTTCCGGACATTTTTTAAAAAATTTTTAAAGCACTAGATTGATGCTTTTTTTGATCCAAGGCTTTACATTGCAGAGGAGAGATGTGGGGTCTCATTGACCCCCGAAGTCTCCATAAAGAGGACCTGTCACTAATTATGTCTCAATGACCCCCCCCCCCCCATATCTCTCCATAAAGAGGACCTG
Source organism: Staurois parvus (assembly GCF_062004578.1). Lineage (NCBI taxonomy): Eukaryota > Metazoa > Chordata > Amphibia > Anura > Ranidae > Staurois > Staurois parvus. Next base: position 877,785 of record NW_028318762.1, on the reverse strand, counting down.
TCACTAATTATGTCTCATTGACCCCCCCCCCCATATCTCCCCATAAAGAGGACCTGTCACTAATTATATCTCATTGACCCCCGAAGTCTCCATAAAGAGGACCTGTCACTAATTATGTCTCATTGTCCCCCCCCCCCCCTCATATCTCTCCATAAAGAGGACCTGTCACTAATTATGTCTTATTGACCCCCGAAGTCTCCATAAAGAGGACCTGTCACTAATTATGTCTCATTGTCCCCCCCCCCCCTCATATCTCTCCATAAAGAGGACCCGTCACTAATTATGTCTTATTGACCCCCCCATATCTCTCCATAAAGAGGACCTGTCACTAATTATGTCTCATTGTCGTCCCCCCCCCCCCCATATCTCTCCATAAAGAGGACCCGTCACTAATTATGTCTTATTGACCCCCCCATATCTCTCCATAAAGAGGACCTGTCACTAATTATGTCTCATTGTCCCCCCCCCCCATATCTCTCCATAAAGAGGACCCGTCACTAATTATGTCTCATTGTCCCCCCATATCTCTCCATAAAGAGGACCTGTCACTAATTATGTCTCATTGTCCCCCCCCCCCCCCATATCTCTCCATAAAGAGGACCCGTCACTAATTATGTCTTATTGACCCCCGAAGTCTCCATAAAGAGGACCTGTCACTAATTATGTCTCATTGTCCCCCCCCCCCCCATATCTCTCCATAAAGAGGACCTGTCACTAATTATGTCTCATTGTCCCCCCCCCCCCCCCCATATCTCTCCATAAAGAGGACCCGTCACTAATTATGTCTTATTGACCCCCGAAGTCTCCATAAAGAGGACCCGTCACTAATTATGTCTCATTGTCCCCCCATATCTCTCCATAAAGAGGACCTGTCACTAATTATGTCTCATTGCCCCCCCCCATATCTCTCCATAAAGAGGACCTGTCACCAATTATGTCTCATTGTCCCCCCCCACATATCTCTCCATAAAGAGGACCTGTCACTAATTATGTCTCATTGTCCCCCCATATCTCTCCATAAAGAGGACCTGTCACTAATTATGTCTCATTGTCCCCCTCATATCTCTCCATAAAGAGGACCTGTCACTAATTATGTCTTATTGACCCCCCATATCTCTCCATAAAGAGGACCTGTCACTAATTATGTCTCATTGCCCCCCCCCCCCCCATATCTCTCCATAAAGAGGACCTGTCACTAATTATGTCTTACTGACCCCATATCTCTCCATAAAGAGGACCTGTCACTAATTATGTCTCATTGACCCCCCATATCTCTCCATAAAGAGGACCTGTCACTAATTATGTCTCAATGACCCCCCATATCTCTCCATAAAGAGGACCTTTCACTAATTATGTCTCATTGACCCCATATCTCTCCATAAAGAGGACCTGTCACTTATTATTTCTATCACAAGGGATACATTCATTTCTTGTGAGAAATATAAAAGTGATTCAAAATTTTTTAAAGGGATAGTGCAAAAAAAATAAAAAATTTAAATAAAAAAAAAAACTTTAAAGTGTCTCCATCTCCCCCGTGCTCGCACGTAGTGGTGAACGCATACGTAGGCCACGCCCACATATGTAAAAGGTGTTCAAGCCACACACGTGGGGTCTCGCCATGAACGTCGGAGCAAGAGCAATAATTCTCGCACTAGACCTCCTCTGTAACTTTACACTGCTAACCTGTAGACATTTTTAAAGCATCACCCATGGAGACTTCTAGGTACCGCAGTTTCACGCCATTCCACGAGCGTGCGCAATTTTAAAGTGTGACATGTCGGGTATCTATTTACTCGCCGTAACATCCTCTTTAACATTTTACAAAAAAAATTAGGGTATATATTGTTTTTTTTTTTTGCTTTCTTTTTTAATCAATGTGTAATTTTTTCCAAAAAAATATATATTCATTTTTAAAAACTGCGCATTTCAGTTTCGGTTTTCGGCCAAGTGCATTTTGAATTTTCGGTTTCGGCACCAGAGTTTTAATTTCGGTGCGCCACTACAGTACAGTATTAAAAATTAGCAAGAATGATGGCAACGTTATCCAGAGAAAAAGAGAAGAATTTTATTGTCCACTTGAAAGGAATAGAACCATTGTTTATAGTCATATGTCCAATGTAAACGAAGGAAGAAGCTGGTGGCATCGCCCAAATGTGTGAATGTGGCCAATACGTGATCATTTTTAATATTTGGCTCTATACCAATAGTGCTCAGGTATCAGCTACTGTTCTATTCACAAACGTACATATTCGCCAGCCCACCATGGATCTCCAAAGAAGATCACATCACAGAAGAAAGTGCAACGCTCCGGAACCGCGCAGGACCCCTTCGTCCTCAACCATGCCATCACATACCTGACGAAGGGCTCCAGCGCGGCTCCGAAACATTGTACTTTATTCTCTGATGTGATCTTTGCACTAAAACCCTCTTTGGACCCGGTTTGGAGATCCATGGTGGGCTGGCAAACATGTACGATTGCCTATTAGAAGGACAACCAGACTGATACGCGGCATGGAGGAGATCAGCTATGAGGAAAGATGAGAGGAACTGAATGTATTCTGTACTGAGAAGAGGAGATTAAGGGGGGATATGATCTCCATGTATAATACATAAGGGGGGATATGATCACCATGTATAATACATAAGGGGGGGATATGATCTCCATGTATAATACATAAGGGGGGATATGATCTCCAAGTATAATACATAAGGGGGGATATGATCACCATGTATAATACATAAGGGGGGGATATGATCTCCATGTATAATACATAAGGGGGGATATGATCTCCATGTATAATACATAAGGGGTGATATGATCACCATGTATAATACATAAGGGGTGATATGATCACCATGTATAATACATAAGGGGGGATATGATCTCCATGTATAATACATAAGGGGGGATATGATCTCCAAGTATAATACATAAGGGGGGGATATGATCTCCATGTATAATACATAAGGGGGGGATATGATCTCCATGTATAATACATAAGGGGGGATATGATCACCATGTATAATACATAAGGGGGGGATATGATCTCCATGTATAATACATAAGGGGGGATATGATCTCCATGTATAATACATAAGGGGGATATGATCTCCATGTATAATACATAAGGGGGGGATATGATCTCCATGTATAATACATAAGGGGGGGATATGATCTCCATGTATAATACATAAGGGGGGATATGATCTCCATGTATAATACATAAGGGGGGATATGATCTCCATGTATAATACATAAGGGGGGGATATGATCTCCATGTATAATACATAAGGGGGATATGATCACCATGTATAATACATAAGGGGGATATGATCACCATGTATAATACATAAGGGGGATATGATCACCATGTATAATACATAAGGGGGGGATATGATCTCCATGTATAATACATAAGGGGGGGGATATGATCTCCATGTATAATACAAAAGGGGGGGATATGATCTCCATGTATAATACATAAGGGGGGATATGATCTCCATGTATAATACATAAGGGGGGATATGATCTCCATGTATAATACATAAGGGGGGATATGATCTCCATGTATAATACATAAGGGGGATATGATCTCCATGTATAATACATAAGGGGGGGATATGATCTCCATGTATAATACATAAGGGGGGATATGATCTCCATGTATAATACATAAGGGGGGATATGATCTCCATGTATAATACATAAGGGGGGATATGATCTCCATGTATAATACATAAGGGGGATATGATCTCCATGTATAATACATAAGGGGGATATGATCTCCATGTATAATACATAAGGGGGGGATATGATCTCCATGTATAATACATAAGGGGGGGATATGATCTCCATGTATAATACAAAAGGGGGGGATATGATCTCCATGTATAATACATAAGGGGGGGATATGATCTCCATGTATAATACATAAGGGGGGATATGATCTCCATGTATAATACATAAGGGGGATATGATCTCCATGTATAATACATAAGGGGGGGATATGATCTCCATGTATAATACATAAGGGGGATATGATCTCCATGTATAATACATAAGGGGGGGATATGATCTCCATGTATAATACATAAGGGGGGGATATGATCTCCATGTATAATACATAGGGGGGGATATGATCTCCATGTATAATACATAAGGGGGGATATGATCTCCATGTATAATACATAAGGGGGGATATGATCTCCATGTATAATACATAAGGGGGGATATGATCTCCATGTATAATACATAAGGGGGGGATATGATCTCCATGTATAATACATAAGGGGGATATGATCTCCATGTATAATACATAAGGGGGGGATATGATCTCCATGTATAATACATAAGGGGGGATATGATCTCCATGTATAATACATAAGGGGGGATATGATCTCCATGTATAATACATAAGGGGGGATATGATCTCCATGTATAATACATAAGGGGGATATGATCTCCATGTATAATACATAAGGGGGGGATATGATCTCCATGTATAATACATAAGGGGGGGATATGATCTCCATGTATAATACAAAAGGGGGGGATATGATCTCCATGTATAATACATAAGGGGGGGATATGATCTCCATGTATAATACATAAGGGGGGATATGATCTCCATGTATAATACATAAGGGGGATATGATCTCCATGTATAATACATAAGGGGGGGATATGATCTCCATGTATAATACATAAGGGGGATATGATCTCCATGTATAATACATAAGGGGGGGATATGATCTCCATGTATAATACATAAGGGGGGGATATGATCTCCATGTATAATACATAAGGGGGGATATGATCTCCATGTATAATACATAAGGGGGGATATGATCTCCATGTATAATACATAAGGGGGGATATGATCTCCATGTATAATACATAAGGGGGGGATATGATCTCCATGTATAATACATAAGGGGGATATGATCACCATGTATAATACATAAGGGGGATATGATCACCATGTATAATACATAAGGGGGGGATATGATCTCCATGTATAATACATAAGGGGGGGGATATGATCTCCATGTATAATACAAAAGGGGGGGATATGATCTCCATGTATAATACATAAGGGGGGATATGATCTCCATGTATAATACATAAGGGGGGATATGATCTCCATGTATAATACATAAGGGGGATATGATCTCCATGTATAATACATAAGGGGGGGATATGATCTCCATGTATAATACATAAGGGGGGATATGATCTCCATGTATAATACATAAGGGGGGATATGATCTCCATGTATAATACATAAGGGGGGATATGATCTCCATGTATAATACATAAGGGGGGATATGATCTCCATGTATAATACATAAGGGGGATATGATCTCCATGTATAATACATAAGGGGGGGATATGATCTCCATGTATAATACATAAGGGGGGGATATGATCTCCATGTATAATACAAAAGGGGGGGATATGATCTCCATGTATAATACAAAAGGGGGGGATATGATCTCCATGTATAATACATAAGGGGGGGATATGATCTCCATGTATAATACATAAGGGGGGGATATGATCTCCATGTATAATACATAAGGGGGGATATGATCTCCATGTATAATACATAAGGGGGATATGATCTCCATGTATAATACATAAGGGGGGGATATGATCTCCATGTATAATACATAAGGGGGGATATGATCTCCATGTATAATACATAAGGGGGGATATGATCTCCATGTATAATACATAAGGGGGGATATGATCTCCATGTATAATACATAAGGGGGGATATGATCTCCATGTATAATACATAAGGGGGGATATGATCTCCATGTATAATACATAAGGGGGGATATGATCTCCATGTATAATACATAAGGGGGGATATGATCTCCATGTATAATACATAAGGGGGGGATATGATCTCCATGTATAATACATAAGGGGGGATATGATCTCCATGTATAATACATAAGGGGGATATGATCTCCATGTATAATACATAAGGGGGGGATATGATCTCCATGTATAATACATAAGGGGGATATGATCTCCATGTATAATACATAAGGGGGGGATATGATCTCCATGTATAATACATAAGGGGGGGATATGATCTCCATGTATAATACATAAGGGGGGATATGATCTCCATGTATAATACATAAGGGGGGATATGATCTCCATGTATAATACATAAGGGGGGGATATGATCTCCATGTATAATACATAAGGGGGGATATGATCTCCATGTATAATACATAAGGGGGGGATATGATCACCATGTATAATACATAAGGGGGATATGATCACCATGTATAATACATAAGGGGGATATGATCTCCATGTATAATACATAAGGGGGGGATATGATCTCCATGTATAATACATAAGGGGGGGATATGATCTCCATGTATAATACAAAAGGGGGGGATATGATCTCCATGTATAATACAAAAGGGGGGATATGATCTCCATGTATAATACATAAGGGGGGATATGATCTCCATGTATAATACATAAGGGGGATATGATCTCCATGTATAATACATAAGGGGGGGATATGATCTCCATGTATAATACATAAGGGGGGATATGATCTCCATGTATAATACATAAGGGGGGATATGATCTCCATGTATAATACATAAGGGGGGATATGATCTCCATGTATAATACATAAGGGGGGATATGATCTCCATGTATAATACATAAGGGGGGATATGATCTCCATGTATAATACATAAGGGGGGATATGATCTCCATGTATAATACATAAGGGGGGATATGATCTCCATGTATAATACATAAGGGGGGATATGATCACCATGTATAATACATAAGGGGGGATATGATCACCATGTATAATACATAAGGGGGGGATATGATCACCATGTATAATACATAAGGGGGGGATATGATCTCCATGTATTATACATAAGGGGGGGATATGATCTCCATGTATTATACATAAGGGGGGGATATGATCTCCATGTATTATACATAAGGGGGGGATATGATCTCCATGTATAATACATAAGGGGGGGATATGATCTCCATGTATAAATACATCAGTGGTTCATATAGTGAACTTGGTGTAGTTATTCCCCCTGAGGTCATCACAGAGGACAAGGGGGCGCTCTTTATGTCTGGAGGAAAAGATAGCTAACCTCCAAACACGGAAAGGTTTCTTCACAGTAAGAGCTGTGAGAATGTGGAATAGACTCCCTCCAGAGCTGGTTGTGGCCAGCTCAGTGGATTGCTGTAGGAAAGTCCTGGATTCTTTCTTGGATACACAGAATATAACTGGATATAACATTTATAGGGAACGTTGATCCCGGGAATATCCGATTGCCTCTCGGGGGATCGGGAAGGAATTTTTTCCCTGCAGGAGCAGATTGGATCGTGCTTTGCTGGTTTTTTTTGTCTTCCTCTGGATCCACTGTGGGTGGAGGATCATAACTTTTTTTTTTTTTCTTTGGTTGAACTGGATGGACTTTTGTCTTCTTTCAGCCAGACTAACTATGTAACTATTACGAGGGAAGGTAACATGTTACTCGATGATATTGATTTCACAATTTAGAACGTTCCCTTCAGACCAGATATCCTTTTTTTTTTTTTATGTAAATGAAATTCAATTTGCAAGCTTTTTTCCCGTTCTGCATTCCGTATTAGGATATCGGCACCACACATGACATGTCTTTCCTATTGAAACTCTGGAAGTGAACATATGCAGAGATGGTTCCGCTACATAGAACAGATATAATGGCTAAGAAGTAATTGGAAAATCTTTAGCGCCACTCACTTGGCAGTGAAACCCCCTTACGTACGTAAACCGTATCCAAAAAAAAGAAAAAAAAAATCCGGAAAGCTTCCTTACCTGCATTGCCGGAGGCGAGCACACAACTCTTTCATTTTAAGGAGAAATTTTACCCCCCCCCCCCGTACCCCGCAGAACGCGTGAAAGCCGGAATATTTTCATCGTCTCTTTTTAACGCGTTTTTTATGTTAATTAATTCGGCTTCAGCTGCTTTATTACACCTGCAGGTTTCCACTAAAAGCCGTTTCGTTTCGCTGCGCTGCGAACCAGCGGGTTCCCTTTATGGCGGTGATGGGCAGTTGGAGTTGTCACACTTCTTCTCCCATGATGCCCTGCGAGAGATTCGACCGCAGACCGCTGTCCGTGGCCCTCTAATAAACGGTAGACCTTCACAAAGTCAGAACGTGAGCGAATAATACACAGCCTGCAGCGGAGACTGACAAACGTTATTCCCCGTCTAGGTATGAATTCGATGCGGAATCTGCAACGCTCGCACGTTATTACTTTTTCTTTTTTTTTTTTTTACGCCCTCGTTCCCCGGCTTGTTCTTAAAAATTGCTTGTCCGTTTCTCCATTTCATTTTGCTTATTGGCCTTTTTTTTTTTCTCTCTTTTTTTGGAGAGCTTTTTAGTATTTCATTTGCTCTTTGTCACCTCCCCTCTTAATCTCCTTCTGGAACTGCTGACAAAGCTGACATTAAAATGTGCTGCATTTTCTGCCTCGAAAAAGTTTTCAGCTTCGACTCGCGAGCCGAAACACGCCGGCCAGTGCCGTATTCAAAGGCATTTAAAGGGTCTTTACATTTCGCACAGAGAACATTATCCCCTGACTTTCTGTGGAGACATGGAACCATTAGGCATCATACAGAGTCTTGTAGCCGAATTCCAGGTATGGATATTATTAAATAATTGCACCGTTCCTGTGGGATCCCTCCAGAGTGGGGCTCTCCAAACTTTCTAAGCAAAGGGCCAGTTGACCGCCCTTCAGACTTTAGGGGGCCGGACTGTAGATGCTGCAAGTTGAAATAGTGCCCCATCATTAGTATCAGTGGGAGGAATAGTGCCCCATCATTAGTATCAGTGGGAGGAATAGTGCCCCATCATTAGTATCAGTGGGAGGAATAGTGCCCCATCACTGGTGTCAGTGGGAGGAATAGTGCCCCATCATTAGTATCAGTGGGAGGAATAGTGCCCCATCTCTGGTGTCAGTGGGAGGAATAGTGCCCCATAATTGGTATCAGTGGGAGGAATAGTGCCCCATCATTGGTGTCAGTGGGAGGAATAGTGCCCCATCATTGGTGTCAGTGGCAGGAATAGTGCCCCATCATTGGTGTCAGTGGCAGGAATAGTGCCCCATCATTGGTGTCAGTGGCAGGAATAGTGCCCCATCATTGGTGTCAGTGGCAGGAATAGTGCCCAATCATTGGTGTCAGTGGGAGTAACAGTGCCTCATCATTGGTGTCAGTGGGAGGAATAGTGCCCCATAATTGGTGTCAATGGAAGGAATAGTGCTCCATAACTGGTGATGGTGGGAGGAATAGTGCCCCATCATTGGTGTCAGTGGGAGGAATAGTGCCCCATCACTGGTGTTAGTGGGAGGAATAGCGCCCCATCATTGGTGTCAGTGGGAGGAATACTGCCCCATCATTGGTATCAATGGGAGGAACAGTGCCTCATCATTGGTGTCAGTGGGAGGAATAGTGCCCCATCATTAGTATCAGTGGGAGGAATAGTGCCCCATCATTGGTATCAGTGGGAGGAATAGTGCCCCATCATTGGTGTCAGTGGGAGGAATAGTGCTTCATCATCTGTATCAGTGGGAGGAATAGTGCCCCATAACTGGTGTCAGTTGGAGGAATAGTGCCCCATAATTGGTGTCGATGGGAGGAATAGTGCCCCATAATTGGTGTCGGTGGGAGGAATAGTGCCCCATAATTGGTGTCGGTGGGAGGAATAGTGCCCCATCATTGGTGTCAGTGGGAGGAATAGTGCCCCATCATTGGTGTCAGTGGGAGGAATATTTAGGATGTATCATGGTACAAACGGGACATTTCTTTTGTTGACCTTGTTTTAGTGCTGAAGAGTTCTCAGATCCATTCTTTCCTAGTAAATAGACCCTATTCAGGTCTGAATATGTGATGCCCAACTCAACCCAATGCAACTCAATCCAACCCAACCCAATCCAACCCAACCCAATCCAACCCAACCCAATCCAACTCAACCCAACCCAACCCAACCCAACACAATCCAATCCAATGCAACCCAATGAAACCCAATCCAACTCAACCCAACCCAACCCAATCCAACTCAACTCAACCCAACCCAATCCAACTCAATCCAAACCAACCCAACTTAACCCAACCCAATCCAACTTAAACCAACCCAACCTAATTCAATCCAAGCACATGCTTGTATAGATCTACTGTTGTAAAATTCCTTTTTGCACCCTCCCAGTGTAGGATACTAGGCAAATTTTGTTTTTGGCTCCCTCTGTAGTCAAGTGAGCACCAATCGTTTGTTCTGGACTGTTCAGGGCTTCACAGGCTGGCAGTTTGATTGCTTTGTCTGCCTCTTGAAGAATCTGGCCAGTCCCTGGAAAAGAGTGTCCAGAAGGTGGCCAGAGAGGTGATAAATAGTCTGAAGCCCTGGAAAGACTGTTCTCTCTCCCCAGGAGTGTCCAAGCCTTAGAAGGCAGCTGCCACCCTGGGGCAGCCTGTGGACTGTGTAGCTGTTCCTTAGGCCTCAGTGGTGTCTGAGTGGAGGTCTGGAGTGATCTTCTGAGGAGCTGGCTATGGGACATCACCATAGAGCTTGAGTCTGGAGAAGGAGAGTCTCCCTCACTGGGTGGTGTCCAGAGGAAGATGGAAGGTGTGCAGCTGTTCGGGGGACTTGTGAGTGCTGACCCTGAACTGAGTGTGCTTTTGGGATATAAGTGCCAGTGGTAGCTATGGACTGAGACCGCTCTCCTATGGTACTGGTCATTCCCCTCAGCATAATCCTGGAATGTGAGCCTAGAGAGGCGTGTCCCTCTGTTACTATGCAGCATTTTGGCGTATCCCATGTCTTAACCCCTCTCCTGTTTTAATTTCTTCAAGCAATACATTTCAAAAAGACATCCCCTACACTGAGTCATTGGAGTCGAAGTGTATGCAGTGGTGCCTGTGGTGGGGAGCAGGCTCTGTATTATTTGTGAAGAACCAGCTATTACCAACGGTCCCTACGGGGGTAGTGCTACATATTTTTTATTTTGCTCCATGGACAGTGCAGTCTGTGACACCCAAAGGACTTAAAGTCTGCGGACTGATTTATATAAACTGTAGGAAAGAAAATGATGTATTGCTTTTCCTTCATTTTTATGTGTGGACTTCAGTGTATATTCCAAAAAACATTAAAGTGGTTGTACACCTCCAAAATGAACAAAGCATATCCCTCTATAGTGTTTACCTGCCTGTATCCAAAGCACCTAGTGTGATTTCTGTCAGCTCGCTCATTCTTGTACTTGTCACATCTGACAGCTTATGCGACACCAAACAGTCCTGAGAGATGGGCCTGCCCCCCTCCAGCACACAGCATGTGATTGATATTCTTAGCTATGCATGCTCCCCTATGAGACTGGGTAGAGAAGGTGTGCCCTGACCTGAGTTGGGGGGTGTCCATTCCCTCCACTCAGGTCTCAGATTTCAGTGTGTGACATCTGCTAGCTGGCTGGCAAGTTAGAGCTGAGAATTTTTCCTTTATACTGCTTGACATGCGTTGCCCTTCCATATGCTCCTTGCTGTGAAGGCCAGTTACAGACTGGGGCAGTGGCCATTGTTTGTGTTGTTGAGTTGTTGGTTGAGGGGGCGCACTGGATGCCTTGGCTGCCATTGTGCTACATGCTTGGTGTTCAGTGCGCTCCTGTACCTTTAAGGAGGGGTGGGATTCTGGGGTCCATCTGCCCTTGGTCTATCCATTAAATACATGTGCCTCTACTATTGGGGTTCTTAAACTTGGAGAGTTAGGAACTACAGAATACTGGGGTGCCGTGACAAAGCTCTGTGGCTTGCGCATGTATTCGCTAACTAAACCCCTGTTTTTAACGCATACTGTTAGACGGGTTAATTCGGTTTGTTTGCAGCCTGGCTGGCAAGTTAGAGCTGGGAACATTTCCGCTTTGTTGTTTGACATGTGTCGCCCTTCCATGTGCTCCGTGCTGTGAAGGCCAGTTATAGACTGGGGTAGTGGCCATTTTTTGTAGTGTGACATCTGATCCCTACCCAATGCCTTCTGAAGCTCAGAAAGTCTATGCAAATTCTGTACTTTGAACTCGTGTATAGGATAGAGGGCAGCAGATAAACAGGTACAACCTAGATATAAAGGTCTATGGGCAGGGAAGTCGTGAGGAGGCCTATGGGGGTACAAGACGGCACAGGGTTTGGCCTCAGCAGGAGGGACAGCGTTCTAGCAGGGCTGGAGCGAGGGTAGGTGTGACGGGAGTCTTTTTGGGTGGGGGGCCCATGGAACACAGCTCACTTTGGAGAGGTGGGGAGACCCCTGTCTCAGCTCCCCATACCCCTCTTATGTATAAGTCACCCTGTGCCTGTTAGGGGTACAGGGTGATCTGTCCTAATATTGGGGTGGGGGGTTGTGGATTGTTTAATGCCATGTGGCTGCATCCCATTGTTCTATTGTGTGTCTTGCTTGGGAGCAAACTATTATGGGATGTATGTGTTTATGTGTATTGGCTTGGTGGGGGGTGTTTCCAACAGCCCTCCCTCCTGATGGGACTGTCTGCTGGTGTGTCTCTTATTACTAAAGGTAGATTGCCCCGCCCTGTGTCATTATCCAGGGGGGGGGGGGGGGTTGTTCCCTTGAATGTAAATATCTTGTATCTGTGTTAAAATAAACTAGTCTATTCCCGGTTTTACTTCAAGACTGATGTCGACTGTTAGGGGTACAGTGTGATTTGTCCTAATATTGTCTAGACATGTCTAGGAGATGGGGGGGTGGGGGGTTGTGGATTGTTTGGTGTTGTGTGGCTGCATCCCATTGTTCTATTGTGTGTCTTGCTTGGGAGCAAACTATTATAGGATGTATGTGTTTATGTGTATTAGCTTAGTGGGGGGGTGTCTCCAGCAGCCCTCCCTCCTGATGGGACTGTCTGCTGGTGTGACGTTTGAATACCTGTGTGTCTCTTGTTACTAATTGTAGATTGCCCCGCCCTGTGTCATTATGCAGAGAGGGGGGATTGTCCCCTGAGTGTATATCTTGTATCTGCGTTCAAGTAAACTAGTCTACCTCCTGGGTTACTTCAAGATTGGTGTCGTGTAGTCTTGTATGATCAGCGGTGGTGTCTATGGTCGGTGTTCGGACGGGGAAGAGGTAGTCTAACGGAAATACCCAAATGCAGTCGGGGTCCGGTTCCATTACAAGGAGGTTTTGTTTCATCTCTGTGTATCACCTGAGGCCTGTCACTTCATTAAGTATAAGGGAGGGTGTACAACCACGTTAGATTGATGGTATGTATTCCATTGTAGTTGCAGGAAAGGCGGATTTCCTGATAGAACAAGCTATTGAGACCACCACTGAAGGCTTCTTTGGACATCCTCTTCTGATCTATGGCTCCAAGCTGGTGTCATGTATATCGCTTTATGGATCGTAGGTCTAACATGAATCACGCCGTGGATGAGTAAATCCCATTGAAAAACAATTGTTTGGCTCTGATCCTGTATGAGCGTGGAAGTTTCTATCCCCTGTTTTAGTACGTTTAGAAAAACTTGTTCGCTTCACTTCCATTGAAAGTCACTCAAGGTAAAATACTGGGAAGGAACTTTATTAAAAAGTGTCAAGTTGTTCACACGAAGCATTTGTGGTGTTAATCAAATCCTAATGATTTATTATCCTTTTCGGCTTCATTCCCTTTGATGTCTTATGACCCATTTTCGGTATGTTCACAGCGAGGTGAAGCAGTGTACTTCAGATGTTTAGAGAAACAGGCATGCCCTAGTTTGTAGGATTAGAGGGCTATTTATTACAATTACATTCGTGTATTAGAGGTTTCAGCTTTTTTTTTCTTCACACTGGAGCAGACAATGATATTAAAGTGGCGATCCAGCTTTTGGTTTTGCATACTTTTTGCCTTTTGTTGAGAGGAAGGAGGGAGGCACTTGATTGGTCAGGTGATATCTGATTACCAAGATACAGAACGGAAGGACTTTGGAGTTTGGAGGCTGCAAATAGATGCCTCCTACTCATTGGGGTAACACTGGTCTATTACATCGTCGCAAGTCATTTAGCAAAAAATGCTGTACTGAAAGTGGGTAAAACGTTATTAATAACTTACAGAGGTCTTTCAAATTTCACATGGTGGTAGAGTAACTCTTCCTCTATAGCAGTGGTCTCCAAACTGTGGCTCTTTGCTTGCCTTTTTCTGACCTTTGGGGCTTTTGCCTACTGATACCAACAATATGTCACTATTCCTCCAAATGATACCAACAATGGGTCTCAATTCCTCCCAATGATACCAACAATGCGTCTCAATTCCTCCCAATGATACCAACAATGGGTCTCAATTCCTCCCAATGATGCCAACAATGGGTCTCAATTCCTCCAAATGATACCAACAATACTGTATGTTACTATTCCACACAATAATCACAACAATATGTTACTATTCCTCCCAATGATACCAACAATACTGTATGTTACTATTCCACCCAATAATCACAACAATATGTTACTATTCCTCCCAATGATACCAACAATGGGTCGCTATTCCACCAAATGATATCAACAATGAGTCTATTCCTCCCAATAATACCAACAACATGTTTCTATTCCTCCCAATAATACCAACAATGAGTCTCTATTCCTCCCAATGATACCAACAATGGGTCGCTATTCCTCCAAATGATACCAACAATGGGTCGCTATTCCTCCAAATGATATCAACAATGAGTCTCTATTCCTCCCAATGATTTCAACAATGGGTCTCAGTTCCTACCAATGATACCAACAATGGGTCTCTATTCCTCCATATGATACAAACAATGGGTCGCTATTCCTCCCAATAATACCAAGAATGGGTCTCTATTCCTCCCAATGATACCAACAATAGGTTGCTAATCCTCCCAATAATACCAACAATAGGTCTCTATTCCTCCCAATGATACCAACAATAGGTTGCTAATCCTCCCAATAATACCAACAATAGGTCTCTATTCCTCCCAATGATACCAACAATAGGTTGCTAATCCTCCCAATAATACCAACAATACGTTACTATTCCTCCCAATGATACCAACAATGGGTCTCAGTTCCTCCCAATGATACCAACAATGGGTCTCAGTTCCTCCCAATGATACCAACAATGGGTCTCTATTCCTCCCAATGATACCAACAATGGGTCTCTATTCCTCCCAATGATACCAACAATGGGTCGCTATTCCTCCCAATGATACCAACAATGGGTCTCTATTCCTCCCAATGATACCAACAATGGGTCTCTATTCCTCCCAATGATACCAACAATGGGTCGCTGTTCCTCCCAATGATACCAACAATGGGTCTCTATTCCTCTAAATGATACCAACAAAGAGTCGCTATTCCTCTAAATGATACCAACCATGGGTCGCTATTCCTTCAAATGATACAAACAATGGGTCGCTATTGCTCCCAATAATACCAACAATTTGTTACTATTCCTCCCAATGATACCAACAATGGGTCTCTATTCCTCCCAATGATACCAACAATGGGTCGCTATTCCTCCCAATGATACCAACAATGGGTCCCTTTTCCTCTAAATGATACCAACAATGGGTCTCAATTCCTCCCAATGATACCAACAATGGGTCCCTTTTCCTCTAAATGATACCAACAATGGGTCTCAATTCCTCCCAATGATACCAACAATGGGTCGCTGTTCCTCCCAATGATACCAACAATGGGTCGCTGTTCCTCCCAATGATACCAACAATGGGTCGCTGTTCCTCCCAATGATACCAACAATGGGTCGCTGTTCCTCCCAATGATACCAACAATGGGTCGCTGTTCCTCCCAATGATACCAACAATGGGTCGCTGTTCCTCCCAATGATACCAACAATGGGTCGCTGTTCCTCCCAATGATACCAACAATGGGTCGCTGTTCCTCCCAATGATACCAACAATGGGTCGCTGTTCCTCCCAATGATACCAACAATGGGTCGCTGTTCCTCCCAATGATACCAACAATGGGTCGCTGTTCCTCCCAATGATACCAACAATGGGTCGCTGTTCCTCCCAATGATACCAACAATGGGTCGCTGTTCCTCCCAATGATACCAACAATGGGTCGCTGTTCCTCCCAATGATACCAACAATGGGTCGCTGTTCCTCCCAATGATACCAACAATGGGTCGCTGTTCCTCCCAATGATACCAACAATGGGTCGCTGTTCCTCCCAATGATACCAACAATGGGTCGCTGTTCCTCCCAATGATACCAACAATGGGTCGCTGTTTCTCCCAATGATACCAACAATGGGTCGCTGTTCCTCCCAATGATACCAACAATGGGTCGCTATTCCTCCCAATGATACCAACAATGGGTCTCTATTCCTTTAAATGATACCAACAAAGGGTCGCTATTCCTCCAAATGATACCAACAAAACTGTATGTTACTATTCCACCCAATAATCACAACAATATGTTACTATTCCTCCCAATGATACCAACAATACTGTATGTTACTATTCCACCCAATAATCACAACAATATGTTACTATTCCTCCCAATGATACCAACAATATGTTACTATTCCTCCCAATGATACCAACAATGGGTCGCTATTCCTCCCTATGATACCAACAATGGGTCCCTTTTCCTCTAAATGATACCAACAATGGGTCTCAATTCCTCCCAATGATACCAACAATGGGTCCCTTTTCCTCTAAATGATACCAACAATGGGTCTCAATTCCTCCCAATGATACCAACAATGGGTCGCTATTCCTCCCAATGATACCAACAATGGGTCGCTGTTCCTCCCAATGATACCAACAATGGGTCGCTGTTCCTCCCAATGATACCAACAATGGGTCGCTGTTCCTCCCAATGATACCAACAATGGGTCGCTGTTCCTCCCAATGATACCAACAATGGGTCGCTGTTCCTCCCAATGATACCAACAATGGGTCGCTGTTCCTCCCAATGATACCAACAATGGGTCGCTGTTCCTCCCAATGATACCAACAATGGGTCGCTGTTCCTCCCAATGATACCAACAATGGGTCGCTGTTCCTCCCAATGATACCAACAATGGGTCGCTGTTCCTCCCAATGATACCAACAATGGGTCTCTAGTCCTCACAATGATACCAACAATGGGTCGCTACTCCTCCCCCAATTCCAAATGTGGCTATGTTTACTCTCACTGATGCCAGGAAAATTTCCACTATTACTGGCCACAGTCTGACCCCCATCGAGTTTGAAGGACAGTGAACTGGCCCTTTGTTTAGTCTGGAGACCCCTTCTCTGTAGGTAACTGTTCTTCTATTTCATTGCAGTCATTGAGTTCTTGATGGAGGGGTGCAGGCTGTCCAACGTCCACAGAAGGCTACAGAATGTTTACGGAGATGACACCATTGACCAGAATAATGTCTTGTTATTGGTGACTCTGTCAATGGTGTCATCTCTGTAAACATTCTATCCTTCTGTGGATGTTGGGACAGCCTTCACCCCTTCTTCATCAAAAACGTAATGACAGCGCATTGCTTCTTCTTGGAATCCATTATTTACCTATAATGAAAAAGAAGAGTTACTAGAGAAGAAGAGTTACTCTACCCCCTGATGACCATAGGCCATAATACTGAACTAAGCCCCATATACAAAATGATAGCCTCCATTTACCTGTCCCGACACCTTGCCATCTTCAGCCTGAAGTCTAGAAGGGCAGCACCACACATACTCAGCGATGCCTAAGATTCTGGGGTTCCAGGCCAGGTCCCTAGGGTGCGTCTGTTTCACAGCGGGCTCTAAGATAGAGGCCTAATAACTTGGTAGGATGCATCATGTTCAAGATCCCCTTACCTACAGAAACCTTTGTTACTGGTCTCCACTGCTCTCTCTCCTGTCTGCTCCTCCTTCCCTTGACTTACACTTTTTATCAACCAAAAGGTTAACAGAACGTTAAATCAGACCAGGTGTTGTCACTTGTGATGGGAGTCACTTTGGCTGGGGGGCCCATGGAACACAGCTCGCTTTGGAGAGGTGGGGAGACCCCTGTCTCAGCTCCCCATATCCCTCTTACGTGTAAGTAACCCTGTGTCAGTTAGGGGTACAGGGTGATTTGTCCTAATATTGGGGTAGGGGGTTGTGGATTGTTTAATGCCATGTGGTTGCATCCCATTGTTCTATTGTGTGTCTTGCTTGGGAGCAAACTATTATGGGATGTATGTGTTTATGTGTATTGGCTTGGTGGGGGGTGTCTCCAGCAGCCCTCCTGATGGGACTGTCTGCTGGTGTGTCTCTTGTTACTAAAGGTAGATTGCCCCGCCCTCTGTCATTATGCAGGGAGGGGGGTTGTTCCCTTGAGTATATATATCTTGTATCTGTGTTAAAATAAGACAGTCTGTTTCCTGGTTTCCTTCAAGACTGTTGTCAGGGTCCTGTCCATGGCAGAAGTTCTGGAAGATCTGGCATTTCTGCCAGTACTCTACATGGCCGCTGAAGTACACATCAGCCTCAGTCTGGTGCCAGACGGCCTCTATCAGGAGGTTCATCACTTTCTCAAGTTGCTGGATGATCTCTAGCTCCCCGTGCCCTGTTCCTGTTTCCTGTGACTCTGACCTGTGATTTCCTGTTGCCGACTCGGCTTGCTCCTGGACCTGTCTACTATGCGTTACCCCTGATCTGACCTCGGCTTGGCTTACGGATACTCTCTCTCTCTCTCTCTCTCCTCTGTGTATGACCTCGGCTATCCCATCTGACTACGTCTGCTCTGATTCCCACCTGGTACCTGACCTTGGCTTGGCTTACGGATACTCTCTCTCTAGCTCCTCTGTATATGACCTTGGCTATCCATCTGACTACGTCTGCTCTGATTCCCACCTGGTACCTGACCTTGGCTTGAACCAACTATCCAGTAAACATCTAAATCCTGGAAGGGCTTGCATACCACACACAGGTGCCTCCTGTCTGCAGACGTCATCTCCGTGCACCAGCTGTGCCTCTGAGTGGACCACCAACCAGCACTCCTACAGGCGACCTGTGCAACTTTGGGCCTTACTCTCAGGGGAGTCCGGAACTTAGTTGCAAGGGAAGCCCTCTCTCCATTGGCCTCCATCACCAGGTACATGATAACTGGTGTCGTCTAGTCTTCAATGGTCTGCTGTGGTCAGTGTTTGGACAGGGAAGCGGTATTCCAACGGAAATACTCAAGTGCAGTCGGGGGCCGGTTCCGTTACATCACTTAACCAGTAAAACACTTGTACACACAGTTCACAGTTGTTTCCATAAGGACACAGAACTGTGAAACTTCCCGAAAAACACAGCATTATCCGTTCTCTTTTTTTGCGCTTTGGTGCATGTGCCTTTTTTGTTGTACTTTTCCCCCGGATAGTGGGTAGTAAAGACTCATTTCTCCATCCCGTACCAGGGTCCCCCTTTGGGATAACCCCACTCTTGGTGCAGCATCTACATCTCCAGGTGTACGGTCACTCTCCTACTTTCCCAGAAGACCTCCTCCTGCATGTCTCCTTTCCAAAGAATGGAGGAGGTGACACGTGCAGGGGGAAGGCGCACCAATAACCCCCTTAAAACACCGCGCATTAACCCTTAGCGGTACAAAACTGAATGAACACGTAGGCGCCCGCCTGCAACTGCAGAGGTGTATCCATAGACTTGCAACCATTTTCAGGTCCAGTAATTATCGTAGGATCATCTTGTGTCCGCGTCTGACCTTGTATGAAGAACATTTTCCCTCTCTCGCTGCTTGATGTGTTATGAAAGAATCAGATATGGAGATATGGCGGGTAGAGGCCGGGTGTGTGCGTTGTGAAGGAATCCATTTCTGCGTTTAGTTTGTTTATAAACCTTTCTTCTGAGTTTCTCCCTTTTTTTTAAAGTCTGATAGATAAAAGCATTATTTGTGTTGCTTTCCATCATTTAAAACCTAAAATGGATTATGGTGTTTACGCCGCGTTCACAGGAGCTGATAAATGACTCGCAGAAAGAGTTATCTCTTTCCATTAAAATTGTCTTTAGAATGTCTGTAAGTTGGCCCCGGGAAGTCGGCAAGGTCCGTGGAGCCAGAATCACAAAGTGTCCCAATGTTCTGTCTTCCGCAGATAGGAGAACTTTCAGATGAGAAGAGAAATCCTCCCTCTGTTCTCCGAGTAGCATAGAACCGTACAAAGAGATAGTGAGACAGTCATTTGCATTGCAGCAAAAAAAAAAAAAACCCAACTGCCTTTGAACCAACTATTTCCAAACAGATTTCCTTGGCGAAGAGTCTTT